>NC_057802.1:332779679-332926027 GCF_018294505.1 Triticum aestivum | reverse complement strand
GAGGGGGGCGGGGGAGGGGGGTTTGGGGAATATTATTGGCTAGTTGGCCGAAGGGCGGTTGAATCTAGGATTTGGGGGAATTTTTGGGTGGGGGGAGGATTTTCGCGCGGTGGGCGGGGGGAGTTTGGTGCATGGTCGGTTTCTCCAAGTGCAGTCCCATGTGTCAGTGAAGAGGCAAGCCGAAGCGCGTTCCGTTTGCGTGAGCCGTGTGCAGGACTGAACGTGTGTGGGGTGCAATGCGACCGCGACAGGGGTGCTGTGAGTGTACCGCATTTTTTCCTTTTAAACTAGGTGCTTCGCCCCCTAAAAAAACTTGTTGCTTCGCGCGATCCATCGATACTACTACTAGTAATCCTGTAATCCCGACTAAAACGGCGCGGCCGGGTCTTTTCCCGCATGATATCCTGGGAGGTTGGCTTAGTTGGGTTTTTTAGGACGAGTAATGCTACACCTACGTAGTCCCAGTTACGTAATTAACATAATGTGAAACGTGTGAGCTGTTGATTGTAGATTGGGGGGAGGGAGGGGCCCACCACCATGAAAATCAGGGAAGGAGAGAGAGAGGCAATTTACGTTAACCCTTTCGTAGGTTCCCGTAGATGTAGAAAAATGTGAAATGCGTGAATGTGCATTTGCAGATAAGGCCTTCCCTCGTTCATCCTTTTCTCCCACAAGATCTTGATCTTCCGTGCAACACACAGTCATCTTGCTAGTACTCCTACAATATACTATATTATTGTGAAAGTTCATATACACCGGCCGAGATTAATGCAAACACGGCAGATTTTCATTACATTTTGAACTTTTATAGGACAGAAAAATAAAAGAAACCCGACCCTAAACCTATTTTACAGCGGCGACCGACGTCCTCCATCTGCGATCTCCATGTACGGGGGCGGGGTTCAAGACCCGTGAAGTGAAGGTGTGGTCTCCGGCGAAGAAAAGTAGAACACGGGAGACGGACCGGCCAGTTGGCACACCATGCCCTGCCGCCTCCCATGCCCTACTCATCCTTGGAGGAGTCCCCTACCACGGCGGTGCCGGACGTTGGACGGCGGCAAGTAGGACGCGTGGCTGACGGTGCTCCCGTCGTCGGCCGCCAGCGTGGCCACCGCTTGTGCGGCGACTTGAGCGAGGGCGGCGACCTCGAGCTCCATCCCCGAAGACAAGCTCTCCCGCAGAGCGTTCGCGCTTGCGGTCATGTCGGATGTGGTGCCAGGTAGGAGGATGATGCGCTATGGTGTGGAGGTTAGCTGGGTGTTGCCGCTTTAAGTAGCGCATTCCGGTGAGGCCAAGCGTCCTGGTGCGTCATTAAGTCGCCGGAGTTGGTTCCTTGGGCACCGAGCCTCTTAACGACGTCATACGGATGGACGGCATGAATGCGGGCAGCTGGCGCCAGCTGGGAACGCACCGCGCGACGGTGCGAGGGACGAGGGTTTTTGGTGTGCCAGGGTAGTCAGCTGCGGTCGTGGCAACGTTGGAGATGCCCTTTGCTCACATGCGATCGACGCATGTCATTGAAAAAGCAAGATGACTCGGCATGGTCTCAGGTCCTGAGGATGCAGTTGGCCGCGCTACACCACTCCGCGGATGCGTCCCGACGCCCCGTGCATCCTCGACGAGCCGGGTGTTGGGGTGTGTTTGGATTGTGGCCAAAGTGCACCTTACCAAAATTTTGGTCATGACCCAAAGATTGGTCTTTGTTTGGATGGTTGCCATTTTTTTCAGGTTTTGGTCATGACCCAAAAATGGATGGTTGCCATTTTTTTGGCATGCCAATGAACTCTAGCCAACTCTAGTTCATTTTTCTTGCCGATGTCGGCCAAATCACGGGCAACCAAAACCTCAACCAAAATTTTGGCTACCTAATGCTTTGATGGGGCAACCTTGGGCACAAACCAAATATACTAGCTGTTGGTCGTGCCACAGCACTAACGCCACCCTCGGCACACTGAAACCAATCATGTCTAGTGACGATGAGCGTGTCGCTCACCGCGGTCGCCGTGTCCAGAGGTGGTGCTGGAGCTGCGCCACGTTGTTGGCCCCCACGACCAACATGAACGGTTGCCGGTGGCAAGGAGGTCATGGGCCAGCTCCTCCATTGGACTAGTTTGCGCTACGTCGTCCCGACAGGTGTGCCCCACATGTTGGTTTCCCTGTTTTCCCGGCCATATTCGAGCGTCAGTGCCCCGCATTGCGCATTAGGCCTTTCACTATGTAGGCCAAGTGAGATAGCTTATTGTTTATTTGAGTCGGTCAAGTATAATCATATGGCGTTTGCTTATTTCTCATTCATCTCCAACCCTCTTCTCCATCGATCATGTCACCCTTCGGTCGAGTCCATCCTCCCGCATGCCTCATTTGAACATTCTGCCGAGTATCATTCGCATGTGGGCCTAGACCATGCTTGTATTTCCAATGTTTATTTGTAATTTGTCCGACATGCATACAAACAAACGGTTCGTTTGAAGTTTCACTTTGCCTCCACTACATGTCGCTTCGCGTCTTAGTTTTGGCATCCCATTCGGTTCATGCATGCCCCGACACATGTTGACGAGATCGATTGATATTCAGAGATCAATTGCGTGTCGTGCAAGGAGATAAAGGTTTGGTCTGTTTCTATGATAGAAATGACCCGTGGGGGGTCTGTGTGGATCAGAGGGAGTACATTGTACGTTCATAAGCGAAACAAACGTATTGTACCCACCCTAGTCCTATTTCAATCAATCTCCGGACCCCGAGATGAAATCGAGAGAGAACGAGTGGGGGCATGTGTGATACCTAAGGTGGTTCAATGTTCGTTTCGTTTTTGAACGTACAATATACTCCCTCCTATTTTTTCTAGTTTACATATAAGTTTTATGTGTAGTCAAAGTATCTCTACTTTGATAAAAAATAGTATCAACATTCAACAACGCCTAATCAATATTGTTAGATTCGTACATACTCCTAGATTTGTACTCGAGATGGTTTCCAATTTGTTTTCAACCACGTGAATGTGCTTGTTCTCGCGCATGCTCTTCCTACTAGGATTTTGCCACGTATAGCCAGTCCAATAGTAACTTTTTTTAAGCTCCCTGTCCAATAGTACTAGTGGAGTACTGACAACATCTGTACTAGAGTATGCAGTGCTCATAGTTGTACTCCCTCCTTCTAGTTATATAGGGCCTATGTGGAGGAGAGAGATGTGAAAAAGTAAGGGGAGTGAGCTCTCATGCAAGAGCCTAGCTATATACGCATTCCTAGTTAAATACGTACAATAAATATGAAGAAAGAGATGGAGAGGAGATGGAAAGAAGTACTAATACAATAGCCAACCTTATAAATTATTTTGCGGGAAATAGCCAACCTTATAGGCCACACTACCGTATGAGTGCATATAATAGATGATGGCTATAGATGACAAGGAAGTTCCTTATAGCCATCGACTGGCTATATTATTAACCATGCTCTAATGCGTTTTTCAAAACTGCATTTGACTATTGACAAGATTAATAGTACATGAGATGTATAATGTGAAAATTATATCATTGGAAGCTCCTTTCACATACGTATCCCTGCCTTACCCTCCCTTTCAGTCACTTACTGGCGGGCCCCATGCTTGCTAGGCCCCGCACGTCAGTTACTCAATGGGTTCGGCCACGTCAGGGGATCCTCATCCATAGTATACTCCCTCTGTTTTTATTTACTCCGCATAAAATGACGCGGGCGGGGGAGGGGGAAGAACGTCGGTTTGCTCTCAACTGCGGTCCCACAAGCGAGCGAAAACGCAAGACGAAGCGTGTTACATTCGGTGAGCGACGTGGAGGGTCCAGCGTGACGGGCTGCAACGTGAAGGCGACAAGAGCGATGTACAGTCAAAACCGATTGACCGGTCGTCACCAGAACCACTATTCACACCAGAACCTTCGCTGCTCGGCCTACGCCAGCCACTGCCCTAAAACCACACCTAATCTCCAGCCCCTTCCCCCACCTTTCGATCTCCTAGCCCGCATCAAGCATCCCCTAGTTCGCCGGAAAGCCATGGTGCACCGCAAGATCACGTACTACAAGATGCTGATGCCGGAGCGCCGCGTAGAAATCGTGGCGGCGGTCGGTGCCAGAGACCTCCGTTCCCAAGTTCGCTTTGCGGCGGGCCAATCCCCGAGTTCTCTAGAGCCAAGCTACGAGGAGGAGTAAGCCGATCCAATGTTCATGGCGGAGGTCGCGGCGCAGAAGGCCCCCGATGGGTATGAGACGATGGACGTCGACTTCGTGCCAGCGTCCGAGTCCCCCATGGTGCAGGCGGACCAGCAGTTCAACCTGGCGATACTAAAGGAGGACCGAGAGGCAGAGGCTCAACTCGACGCAGAGCGCGCGCATGCCGCTGCCATCGAGGCTCTCCTGCAGGCGGAACCGGATGTCGTGGATGTGAACCGAGCGGCGGAGGCTCAACTTGAGGCGGAGCGCGCGGATGCCGCTGCCATCGAGGCCCTCCTGCAGGCGGAACCGGACATCCTGGACTTGAACCGGGCGGCAGAGGCTCAACTCGTCGCGGAGCGCGCAGATGCCGCTCTCATCGAGGCCCTCCTGCAAGCGGAACCGGACGTCCTGGACTTGAACCGGGCGGCGGAGGCTCAACTCGAAGCGGAGCGCACGGATGCCGCTGCCATCGAGGCCCTCCTGCAGGCGGAACCGGACGTCCTCGACTTGAACTAGGCGGTGCTCTCATCCGTGCAGAGCGCCCGCATGCTCCGCGTGAACGAGTAGCTGGAGGCCGAGGACAACCACTGCTGGTTCGCGCCGGCAGCCAAAGACGACGAGGCCGTCTCGTTCCGCGAGCAGTGATAGTTTTTCTTTATGTTGTTGTTTTTATGGATCTTTTGCTGTGTAAAAACATATATTGTTATGCAAGTCGCCTGACTTGGGTCAGTCTACCATTTCAGGCAGTTGGATGAACATCCTACGTCTCCTAACCCTTCTTCCTCACCTCTTCTTCTTCCCCCACAGACCACCGCACGGGTCGTACGGATACTCCCCAACATGCGGTTGGATAAACATACTCTATGAACGAAAATTATGTGTCAGCGGTAGGATGGCTGAGTTTGGTTTGTTCACATGCGACAGCACGTGTCAGTGAGGGTGCGTTCCCTTGGTTGGGTTCGCGGCGTGCAGGAGCAACTGTGCATGTGAGGGTGCGGTGCGACCGCGGCGTGCAGGAGCGACCGTGTGAGGGTGTGGTGCGACCGCGACAGCCGTGCGCAAGTGTACCTCCTTTTCATTTTGAAAACTTTAGGCAAGCTTGGCAAAAATGTGTGGCGAAGTATGGCAATGCAAGGCCTATACCCAAACAGGATAAGTACGTAGTACTACGTACTAGGAGTACTAGTGTTAAAAAAGAAAGGCGGGTTTTTTCCTTCGCGGGATTAATCGATACAAATCCTTGTTTCACGTGTCAATTAATGCGTATTTTTTTCTCCAAAGCCCAAAGAGCTAACCATCTCACTCCTCATCGCTTGATTAATGCAGCGCCATGCAAACCAACCTTCTCACTTCCGCATGCATGCAGGGGATATTAATGTCCTTGGTTGCTAGTACGAGACAAACCCCATCAATTTTGCCTCAATTAGTGTTAGTAGCCTTTTGAAAATTGTAATTTTGATATACTGGCCTTGTGTACAAAAAAATGGAGGTAGTAACTATATTTGACTTCCTTCCCCATTGCGGTGACGTCAATGATATCTCGAACGTTGTGGTTTGGCGAAGTGCGTTCGACGGAGAACACCATTGAGGGAGACCACAGTAAGTCGTTCGCAAGTGCCGCCTGCAAGCCGAGACAACCGCCGAGATGGTTTCTCGAAGAAGACGATGGAGAAGCAGAGTCAGCGAAGAATGAAATGATGGTTGCTTCGTCCGTGCTTTGTGATTTGATGCCTCACTGCTTTGTGATTTGTGATAGAAGGGACAGGGGAGTAGACTCTGTCCTCTATACTGTACATGCGTCCAAGCACGGGAGAAAGAGGAGAGACGTTGCATTTTTCTATTATTTCAATCAATCAATCAGGGAGCTTCGGTTCCATCCTTTTAGCTTTGGCAACACCGTCCACAATGGTTCCCACGATGGCAAAAGCTATTTTCACATTTGGCTACACATTGTGGATGCCCTTAACCGTACCACTTGGTTTTGCTCCTGTGTGCTATCTATACAAATCTCAATTATATTGATCTAAAAAATTATAGAATCAAGATTAGTAAAAAGGAGGTGATTTTGCCGCGCGGATGGCGGGGAGGTTTCTTATTTTTAGAGGATGTTGTCCTGGCAGTTTGCTAACATGCGGTCCCACGTGTCAGTGCTTTACCAAGCCGATCCGCTTCCCACATGAGGCAGAACAACGGCAGAAGCAACACGTGGTTAACTTGAAGAAGATGAGGGAGAAGCGGATTCAGCAACGAGTGAAATGATGGTTGCTCCGTCCCTCCAACTTCTTTTTTTAGCATTATTACTTCGTCCCTCCAACTTAACTGCGGGAAAGGTGCAGCTTTGTGATTTGACGCCTCATTGCTCATTACTACGCCGGCGCCATGACTGGGTGCTTCACCCCGGCTGCTCTGCACTGTATTCCGGTATGGCACGTGGACCCGGTAGCTTGATGTCCCACATGTCGGAGAAAGGGACTAGAAGATTTATGAAAGCGAGTGCTCCACTCTTACGACGGAGGAGTACACAACACGACGACCCAGTGAACTGTCACTTGTACTGTATATAGTACTATAGTTTTGCTGTTTCGCACGATCCATTGATACAAACCCGATTAAACAGGAAAGGGCGGGATTTTTCCCGCGCAGTATATGATACTGGCCATACATTTCAAAGGCAATTTTAATGTATGCAAACTGAATAATTAAGTGACAATATGATATCTAGTAAAACTAAAAACAAATATGATTTATTGTGTTAGAGTGTAGTAGTAGTGTTGTATTGCATAGTTGTTAGATGTAACACGTGAGAACGTGTAGAGATGTAGTTTTGGAGGGACTACACAGAGAAAAGCGTAATACGTTCACCGAACTTCAGAATAAGCTGATTACAGTCACTATATATGTTTTGCGGTGATTATACGGTCACTTGCTCACGGTTCAGCATCGGATTGCACTCTGTTGACCAGCAAATAGTCTGCGTGGCACCATGTTGACTAGTTAAATTGACCATGTTCCTTGTGGGTCCCACTTGTCTGTTCGCATAGGGAAAAGGTCAGATAAACACAAATTTACGCAGGCGCGACAAGACTCCACCCTGTGCGCGGGAATCACCTGGTTGTGTATGTGTCTGTCAGGGCCTGATGTGTGCGCATGCACGTGTAGGTTGAGCACTTGAGCGTGAGAGTGTGTGTTGGTCGTGTGGTGTACTGGTGTGTGCATGCATGCATGCATGTGTGCGTGTGAGTGTTGCGTTCATGCATGGTTGCGTGTGTACGTGTGAGTGTTGCGTGCGTGTGTGGGGTGCATGTGTTCGTGTGAGTGTTGCGTGCATGCAGTTCGTGTGCATGCGTGCGTGTGTGTATAATCACCACACCAGCTCATGTGTGTTAAAACAGACGGCTCAGCATACAAATACAAGCCACCTTGTCCGCTGTGCCCGCGGTCATGACTTCGAACCACCGTCCAATTTTTTTTTGTCGTTTGTTTTCATTCTTACTAACAAGATGCCCGTGCATTGCACGTAACATCAAGATGCATTTGTATGACTAGTTTATCTTGTGAGAGAAAAGGATGAACGAGGGAAGGCCTTATTTGCAAATGTGGAGAGGTGTGTGGGTACATCTCAGGCAAAATTGTCATAGTTTCTTTCCTATCCGTCAGATATAAATTGGACGGCCTATATTGCAGGATGGCAGGCACACCATCATCACCAACTCTGTTTTTATAAGAGTGTATTTTATCCCTACTCTTATAAAAAGCATAGTCGGTGATGATCGTGTGCCTGCCATCCTGCAATATAGGCCATCCGATCTATATCTGACGGATAGGAAGGAAACTATGACAATTTTGCAAAAAGATACCCACACCCCTCTCCACACTTGCAAATAAGGCCTTCCCTTGTTCATCCTTTTCTCCCACAAGATAAACTACTCATACAAATGCATCTTGATGTTCCGTGCAACGCATGGGCATCTTGCTAGTATTTTATAAGAGTGTAGATGTAGAGTAGATACAAGCCGACAGGTGGGCCCGATGGTAGTGAGATAATGTGATGCAACACTAGAGGTGCCACGTGGAGCATTTAACTGGTCAACTAGTCGTGTCTTGAGAAAATACAGAGTTGTACGGTGAGCCCATGACTGTATAATAACCACAAAACGTGAAGGTGACCGTAATGAGTGGATTCTGAAGTCCAATGTACGTATCGTGCTTTCGCTTCAAATACAATGATCGTCACTGTATATATCTCGAGAGAAAGATGAAACATGCGTGAATGTGCTGGGGGCTTACTTTTAGAGGACCTGGAGATAGTTTGTGTGCGTACCTGAAAGGGGCGTAGAGGGGGGTATGCGATGGCGAGAGAGATGCTCTTCGTTTCTCTTTATTATGACTACCTTTATATATAGTATAAAAATATACAAATTCACAGTGCGGAATAAATATCATTGTGGGCACCATGCAATGCAAGCATTCATACTCCTCCATATAACTTTCTAATGTTGTATATATGTAGAAATTCTAAAATATTTTTTTTGGCCACACTTTATTCAAAAGGAATGTTGTATGCGAAATAAACGTGAAGAGAGAGCTTTTTAGATCAATGGGGTACGTGATGTAACATGTGTGAATGTGTAGTTGATGCATTTGGCAGGGCCTAGAGAGGTATGTGTGTGTATTACGTATTCGAGAGAGGCATGGATAGAGCGGTCGACAGGGGGGGCGTGGGAGAGATAGCACGAGAAATGAGAGTGGTCTAAAGAGAGAGAGACGAATATGACGTCACGGCGTGAGATTCCCTTGAGTGTGTTGCAAGGGGGGAGTGGATAGAGGCACCAGGAGAATATATTTTTTCTCTGTGGTCTCTGTATTGGTATGTGTGGGTGTGAGTAGATAACGAGACATGGGGGCAGAGGGTGTGTCACCGCGTGAGGTCCGGTGGGTCGAGGTGAGGCCCTTTGTTCGGTTCCGTCCCGCGCCACATTGGTCAGCCCGTGACACATTTAGGGAGACCCATGGATGACTAGTCGTACAAGACAAAGATAGCATAATTGTGAAGGACTCTATGTCCACTGACAAACCCGGCTAGGATTTGTAACCCTGGGTTCTCAGACTAAGGTAACCCCTTTATCTCTGATATTACTATTCATCCAACCTAACTTTAAGGGGCATCCTACAGAATGCTCTGCTAGAATCATACTCGTCGATTAGGAAGAGAGGTGTGAGACAATGCGTGAGAGACATGCCTAAAGATAATGTGCGTATAGGAGACACATAGGCAGGTCTATGTATATAGAAAGGGTCGATGGGGATTGTGCGTGTGTATGCTTGCGAGAGGAAGAGTACTTGTGATAAAGGTTAGTGAAAACAGTCGTAAATGGTTACAAGAGGGAGGGAGGTTATATCGAGAGCATGTGTGTGAGAAAGACACCTCGGGAGAGAGTGTGTGAGCATGTGTGAGAGACCACCGATGGAGAGTGAAACTACACGTACAAGACTGCTGTACACATTGATTAAAGATATAAATTGTATCCAAATATTAGGATGGGATCATGATATTTGCAAATCGCGTAAGGAACGGTCATTGATCCATCATACATCTAGATTCTATCGAATTCGAGCATGTCTATGTTATTATTCGACACAATTGATCCACATAGTTAGTATTTTGAACTCCAGACAATGCATCGCTTTAGCAATCGAATATAAACGTGAGTATAGTTCATGTTGTGTGTGTAAAGCACATTATACATACGAAAGTTACACAATGAACATTATAAATAGCTACCTATGAACTAGCATACATTTGAATTCAACTTAAGGTGGTTTAAAAAAATCGAATTCAACATGAAGTCCATTCAATTATTTGAATTTAATATCATGGCGTTTGTAAATCATACCTAAATTATGGGGGCACCAATCCTTGCTCTGATTTTGTACATAATAGCATATGTAGTCTTGTAAAAAATAGATTCTAATTTAGCTCCTCCATTCCAAAATAATCGTAGTTATAGGATTTTCAAGTGTCAAAATTTCAAAAAGAAGCGGATAATTTAATGAGGTTTTCAAACATACAAGGTCAAATTTAACGTTGTCTATTTAGGTCAATCCTCAAAGTTCAAGAGTACTCTAAACGTGAATGCTTGTGTTTCAAAATTTCGAACGAAGCGCCAAAAGAGCCTCTACTCGCCCGAAACCGCGTGAGACTAATGTTTGGTAGTACAAGGAAATTACTTTTCTAATTACTCCGACCCGTGAAACCTACCGGCCCGAAATCCAAAGGTCTAAACCGGGGTAGGTTTGTAGCTTCATCTAGACACCACGCAACCACCTCCGAAAAACATTCATACACAATGGCCGCCTAAGCACACATGCGCGCGGCCGAAATCGCTCCCGCCCACTATTTGGGACACCTGGGATTACCATCCAACCCCCCAACCGCAGTAGGTCCGAAATTTAAGAGGGGGGCAAAGTTTGTACTTTCCCCAATTTTCAAACAAGCGCATCCCATCTTATGTTCAAAAAAGCCAAAAAAGCGTGTCCCAGACCAAAACATGGTTCTCCCCCCTCCCCCCCCGCCCACCCGTCCGATTCCCCATTTGTACTCCGTGGGCGCAAAAACTACCTCTCCACCAGCCGCGAAACCCCGGCGTCCTCCGTCCGCCACCCCATTCCACCCATCAACTGCCGCCCTCCTCCATCACGCCGGAGCTGATATCCCGACGTCGTCGTCCACCGCAACCTCAACCGCAACGCCATCCACGGCTAGTAGTTGAAGCCGAGGCCGAGCCGTCTGTACCCGAGCCAGTTCAACCACGTCGTCCTGCGCCTCATCGCTGCCGCTCCAACTTCGCCACCCTCCACCGCACCGGAGCTTTTCCTGCGACGCCGTCCTTTGCCGCCTCGGATCTGCTTCCCCTCCGCCGACATACGGCCATGGCAACACAGTCAACAATTTTGCCATGGGTTTGTCTAAGAATCCACGGTTCTCCAAAACATCGGTTCCCCCGGGAGAAAAAAGAAGATCGCCGCGACATATGGAGGAGATCACACTGGCAACCGATAAGGGTACTCCTCTTCCCTTATTCGTGCAAATCTTACGTGTCTGCTTGCACGGTATTCATCCCACAGAAGACACTAGTTGACCGCTTCTTCTTGATACTAGATGTTCCTAGAAACTCGCGATGCACAAGGTTTCTCCTCATATACTATTTCACCTTAGCTAGAGGTCCGTCGCCCCCCTGAATTTCAATTCCTGGTCAGTTGATTCCCAATTAACGGAAGCATTCCTCAGCGTAACAGGCGCTAGTCCGCCTATTACACCGGGGAAGCAGTGCCTCAGTATTTATCTTAGGGGTGTGTGGGGCCTAGAGCTGCTGGCGCCCGATCTGGAGGTCGACCGGGATTAAAGGGATGGCCTGGGGGCGCTGCCAAGCACGGCGGTGGTGTGAGGTCGAGGGGAGGGCGGGGTGGCGGAGGTAGGGGTCTGGGCTGGTGGTCGCTGGCGGTTCGAGAAAGATCGTCAACAGTGACTGGTGGGAGGTAGACGAAGGCCATCTGTCCGTTCCTTATAAATCGGACGGTTCATTAAAAAAATTGACTGGCCTATTTATTTTCAGTCGAGTGTTATCTTGACATGACCACATGTGGTGGTGTGCTGGAGGAGTACCTACATTTCCTGTGCTCATATATTAGAAAATCATACGGAGTAGAATCTAATTTTTTTGCCATGCAATGTTGTAGAGCTATCATATGTCTCCTGTCATTTATTTTTCAGCCACCTGCTATCTGCTACTTTTATAGTGCACTAGTTCTGCACACACTTCACCCATACTCTCACTATTGTGTTTTTATGCAAGGGTATTTCAGACTCTGCTGCTATGAGAGAAGCAAAACAGAAAAGACAGAAGTTGCTCCAGCGTCGTACGCGGATAGGCCAGACAGTTTCAGCCTTATAATAGGTGCAGTGTCAGCAGATGGAGATGGTAAACGTAGCTCTGGAGTTGATGACCTCCCTCGCAATGAACCACCATCCCAGGTGCTTGCTTTAACTTCACGGTGTCATATGTGGTTGGATGTTCCATATGGTGTCTAGCTTGTATTCGAAAGGCCAAAGTCGATCTTTATTAAGATAAGGAAAGATATTTTTTACATGAACCACCATCCCGTGAGCACCAGAAGACAAATAGCTAGTCAGGGCACTGGCCGAGCCAGTGACAAGCCCAGCAAAGAGAGGCATCGCCTGGAAGCCAACTAAAAAGCCGCGATGGTGGCGAAGCAGCCTGCCTCCCACCAGGCTCTCAGGTCCTAGATGATCATGCTTACCACTCCAGCCGGATGTCTAGCTTGTATTGCTTCCAATTTGGTTAAATTGCATCTGCTTAGCTTACACATTATACCTTTGAATATGACATGCCTTTCTGTTTTTGGTACATACTAGTACATCTGTGTATTAACCATGTTCTTACATCAAACTAATGTTCTTGTGTATCCCTCATCAATCACTTATGATGAGGTAGTCAGGCAAGCGGAATACTCCTCATTTAAAGAATGCAGCGTCAGCCTCCCGACATGATTCTCAAGAAACAGCAAGGCTAGATGAAGATAGTGAACGTAGCTCTGTAGTTGATTACCGCATTTCCCCTACACTAGCATCGCAGGTGCTTGCTCTAACTTGGCAGCGTGATATGTGGTTGCATGTTGCATATGGTGTCTAGATTGCAATTCTTCCAATCTGGTTAAACTACATGTGCTATTCTGCTTAGCTTATACATTATACCCGTTAATGTGCCATGCCTTCCTGTATTTAGTACATAGTACATCTGTCTATTAAGCATGTCCTCACATAAAACCATTGTTTTTTTGTATCCCGCATAAATCAATATGACAAGACACCTTCAGTATATGCAGTGTGATATTAGTTGCATCTTTGATATGATTTATAGCATGCGCTGCTTCTAATTTGTTGAAATGCCATTTATGATGGGACACTTTTAACTTGGCAGAGTCATATTGGTTGCATCTTTCACGTGGTGTCTAGATTGCATTGCTTCTTATTTGGTGAAATGGTTTCTGCTTAGTTTACACAAACAGTTGTGAATATGCCATGCCGTCCTATTTTTCGTATTATTCCATCCTGGAATCATGTGTTTGCCTTACATCAAAGTAGTGATTGCCAGTATCATGCACGAATCAGTTCTGAAGAGTGAATTTTAGTGCTTTTTATTGTCGGTTTTACTTGACAATTCAAAATAAATAAAGTGGAAGGAAGTTAGCAAGGCAGCGGATGAAGGTGCTCCTTCCAAATGGAGGGCCTCTACATATTCTACTCCTCCATCCCCCCAAGATGATTTCCAAGACAACACATGCATAGACACTCAACGTAGCTGTGTTGGTGATGAGCACGTCTCCCCTAGTGCACCATCACAGGTGCTCCCTCTAACTTGGCAATGTTATATGTGGTTGCATGTTATGTATGATGTCTAGCTTGTATTGCTTCTAATTTTGTTGAATTGCATCTGTTTACTTTACACATTATACTTGTGACTAAGACACGTGTTCCTGTTTCTAGAACATACAATATCTGTCTATCACACCATGTTCTTACATCAAAGTAAATTTGTTTTGAAGAACTAAATTGTTATTCGTTTTTGTTGTCGGCTTGACTTAACATGGCACAGAGAAAGAGGAAGCAAGACAGAACGACAGGGAAAGGTAAGCGGAACAATCCTGCAGATTCTGCTGGTACTGATGGTGCAATAGAAGGTCAAAGTCCAGCGGAAAATTGTACCGACAAGGTATCCCATGCTACACGAGCTGCAGAACAAGCCAAACAGAAACAAATAGCTGCCACCAAACAAGCAGAGACAACCCTAGTTGTTGCAACACCTTCCACAGTACCACCAGCTGCACGATTTACTCGTTCGTCAACTCAGCTAGCAGCACGTTCCCAAGCTCCCTTGCCACCTGACACTACTTCCGAAGCACTCTTGACACAAGATGAGCTGGCAAGATCAGATGAACTTTGTGAGCTTCAACAGCAAGAAGGTAGTTGCTGGAGTCAAGTTACAGTTGCATGCTTCTTTATATGTAGTCTCACAGTTTGATGTACACTAACACTTCCTATGTTTGTTGTTGGACTAGCACCTAGGCGCAAGAGGAAACAAACATCAGGGATAATGCTCGATAGGTTAACTAAATCTAGAGGAGGAAGAATGGAGATCCGTTTTGAGGCAGGTTTAAAAATGCCACGTGATGCTACAGAGTCAGCCAAGTTAGTAACAAAGGCAACAGTTGTTGTTAGGTGTCATGTACGTATCCTCCCAACATGGATTCAGTATAGGAATGACAAAGACGAAACCCAGTTCAACACCTTCCTCGACCATTTATCTGTAAGTATGGTTATGTATGGAAACTAGTAATATCGTCTTGCTCTTTCCAATACTTTCTAGGTTGCTGATAATGAGACTCCCATAATTTTCAACAGATGAGCTTCAAGTTGGATAGCCAAGATGATGCAACCAGACAAGCTTGCACCCATGTTTTTATGTCTGCTCTGCGACAGTATCGGTATAACTTGAGGAAAACTCACTTTGAAGGCAAGGCTAACAGTGAACTTGCCCAAACATCTCCAGTGGAAAATATATCTGATGAAGACTGGAGAGGCCTCGTTAAACACTGGTCCGATCCGAAGTATCAGGTACATTAAATATATGTGATCAGATCACATGTTGAAGTCCTATTTACGCATGTGCCACACAAATCTATCTTCTTGTAGGTGAGCTGTTCAAAGAACAAGGCCAACCGTACGAAAGTGAAATTCCAACAGACGATAGGATCTCGTAGCTATATTGCACACTGCGAGGCTCTTGTAATTAGCTGATGTTTCACTCTTTTCTCTGTACCATATTATCAGATCTATATTGACTTGTTCCAAATGCAAAGGAAAGCCCGCAAGGACCAAAAAGTAACTAAACCAAATGATGTGGAAATCTTCAAGGACTGTCACACCAGCAAGAAGAAGGTCATGACTACACCAGTCAAAGCCGCTGTTGTAAGTCCTTAATCCTCATGCCTTTTAACTACTACTTACTCTGACTTGTGCCTTGAGCTGCATGGTTTGCAGCCAATGTCTATTACTCTTTTCAATTTTATACACAATTGTCTTAGCGTATCATTGCACCTTACAAGGTTTAAAAGAGAGGAGTGATGTTCCTTTGATCTTGACCTGTAATCTAGTTCCGTGCTGGTCTTGCCCACACAATGTTACAATTGCATGTTTGTCTGTTCTCAGTTGTTTTGTGATATGAATGATGTCATACTATGCTTACCATATTATAAACTTTGTCTCTTTATCCTTAGCCCTCAATACAATGTGAAGAAATAGACAATACATTAGCGATGGTACATGGTCATATGTTTGGAACCTAGTTTTATTATGTACTTTGCAATAAAATACAACTATTATTTTACATGGGTTCACCAGAATAAGTTCTGTATATAGACCAAAGCTATTTTGTTTGGTTTTGCCACCTCCTTAATATCTTCTATTCTGGTACTACTAATGTAAAACCACAAATTTTCAGCGAGCTATGGAAAAATGCTGGAACCGCCACCTTCTGAAGGTGGCGAGGCAACTATAACCGCAATGTCAGCTCTTGCTGCAGTGGGTCAGTACCTGTCCAGTAACAGTGCCAAAAGCACGTTCCTGCGTAATACTGGGTTGGTTGTTAAGGCAATCTCGTCCAAACTGCCTCATGATCAAGATATGCAAGCTCAAAACAATGTTGTATCTGCGCTCCAGACACAAGTTTCCCTAACAGAGACCCTTTGTGAAACAAGGAGAGACATTGTTCAATGTTGTCAAGATATGCATGGTTTTGAAACCAGACTATCAGACATTTGCTATGTTGTTCAGGAGCCTAGGAGAACTGAAGGCCAAGGTTATGGTGCTCCATCAGACAATACAACATGAAAACGTAACAGTCATGTCAAATGAACTAAGCTTCTGAACTTCTGGTGGTGCATTTATCTGCTAGACTGTTAACTTTTATGCCGACCTTCCTTTTGTTTTATAGTTGTAATTTGTTTTGATGCGATACAAAATTTGTTCTTAACGTGCAGCCACCGGCTGAAGAAAACAGCAAGCCATTTTTGTATAGTGTAGGGTGTTCCCTATATTTGCACTGGTGGCGAACTATGATGCCCACCGACTATAGTTTACATGGGCCTCCTACGGGCCGTAGAAACAATGGGCCTTCTCAGGGCCGTAGAAACAATGGGCCTCCTACGTGGCGTAGAAACAATGGGCCTTATACGGGCCGTAGACACAATGGGCCTTCTATGGGCCGTATCATCAATGAGCCTTCTACGGGCTTATGATCGGTTGGCCAAACATGGGCCAATAACAGACCACATTATGGCCGTAAATGGGCTAGAGTTGAAATCGTCCGTTCATGGGCCGACCATAACGGGACGTCGTTAATTGGCCGTATTTTGATGACGCTATCAAAACGGCCCAACGTATTAACGGGCCACAAACGGGCCGACTGTAACCACGGGGTTAATTTGGCCCACAAGCAGAAAATGACAGTAACGGGCCGTAAGAAAACGAATGTGGAAATGAGCCCAAGAATAAATGGGCCCTGAGAAGGCCGAAAGATAACATGGGCTGGAAACGGCCCAACTGAATAATGGGTCATTAATGGGTATAAAGTGATACACTTTTCATTACGGGCCAGTTTCACCATGGGCCGTTAATGGGTATAAAGTGATACACTGTTCATTATGGGCCAGGTTTACCACGGGCCGTTAATGGGCCGAGAGTAATAAGGGCCTCATATGGGCCGAAAGACGTCATGGGCCATACATGGGCCGGAAGTTAAAACGGGCTGGAATTATATTGAACGGACCAGATGACGCTACTGGGCCTAATTCAGTTAAGCCGTAAACGGGCCCTGGGTTAGCGGGCTGTAAATGGGCTATATGCGAACAGGCCATTAACAGGCTTGCCGTGGGCCGGCCCGCCACCTTTTGACCAAGTCAAATGGGCCGGCCTTTTCATAAGAATGGGCCTCTGTTGGGCCTTGCCACGTGTCGACGTATCATAGGCGCTTTGTGTCCAATGAGTGGATGACATCTGTCCCAACGGTGAGCTGACACGTGTTTCCTCCAGCCAATGATGATTTTACACGTGGAAAATCCCCATTGGTCGGGGCTGTTAACGGGTTATCGGATCCAAAACCGGACCCGATAGCTTAACGGCGTTCCGTTACGGTGGATGCCACATGTCAGTCACCCTTGACGAAAGCACTTCTGTGACGCGCGATTTATCATCATGGAAGTGGACACTTCCGTGATGATAATTTTGGTAATGTCATGGACTTCTACGACAGCACAGGTATGACTATCTTGATTCTGTCATAAAATTGTCATGGATGTACATGCATGACAAAAAATGCGACCTATTGTGACAAACACGTATCATCACGGAAGTGTATTTTTTTTGTAGTGTCAGGGCGAACGACACATGGTTACAATGCATGTGTTCGCTGTGACAGGAATCCGCTGTCGTACGCAATACTTAGCAAGATCTGTTACATTGGACACTGTCGTTTCCTTGCCAAGGACAAGCCGCATCCTAGAAAATACCGAAGACATGTGTTCAATGCAAAGCATGAAAACCGTGATGCACCAAAGAGGCTCACTGCCGATGAGTTGCAATTGGAATTAGAGAAGGTCAGACATATTACACCAGGAAACCATCCTGATAATGGTAGCGGGAAAAGGAAGCGTGGCAGGGCAGAAGAGAGAGTATTGTTTACCCACAGGTCCACTTTGTGGGACTTGGAGTATTGGAAAGATTTGGATCTGCGGCATAATCTTGATGTGATGCACATCGAGAAAAATATATGTGACAGCATTATCGGCACACTTCTTAATATTGAAGGCAAGACAAAAGATACCTTAAAATCTAGGATTGATTTCACACACCTAGGTATCAGACAGGATTTGCAGGTGCAAGATGAAGGTAAACCACGGGATATGGCACCAGTTGTGTACGTCTTGGATAAGGTAAAAAGAAAAGAATTCTGCGAGGTCCTATCACGTGTGAGATTCCCACCTGGATTTTCTTCCAACCCTAAAAGGAGAGTCAGTGCAGATGGAAACAAGGTACAAGGGTTGAAAACTCATGACTGCCACGTCCTACTTCAAAGGGTTTTACCTGTGATCCTTAGAGGATTGGCCGCCCTGACTTATACAGAGCAATTGCAGAGTTGGGAAAATTCTTCAGGGAACTCTGCAGTAGAAATATCAGGATAGATGCTTTGGAGCGTCTTAGAGACAAGATACCAACTATCCTATGCGACCTTGAGAAGATATATCTTCCAACCTTCTTTGATGTGATGGTGCATTTGGCTGTTCATCTACCTGATGAGGCACTACTTAGAGGTCTAGTACAGTATGGCTGGATGTACCCTATTGAAAGGCGGCTAGGCACTTTCAAGGGCTATGTTAGGAACAGAGCTAGACCCGAGGGTTCCATTGCAGAGGCCTACATTGCTACAGAAGCATTGACATTCTGCTCAAAATACATTGAAACAGCTGATCAGCTTAGCAAAGAGGTGGATGAAGACAATCCCGGGCTTAATGTTTTCGATTATTCTGTTCGAGTTACAGGGAAGAGTCGACAAGAGGACAAACCTAAAGATTTGGACAAAATGGTTTGGTATGTGTTGAATAACTGTCCTGAGATACTACCTTATATCAAGTAAGTGCTAAGTACTGCAGCTTATACATCGTAATCTACTAAACTTGCAGCACATTCTTATATATTTAGATGTTTGACGCGATCACTATGTTGTGCAGCATCTACAAAAAGGATTTACTGCCGCAAAATCCAAGAAACATTGACAAACTGGTTATGGCAGGATTTGCGAAATGGTTCAAGAGCCATGTAAGCTTTTGAATTGCACTGTCAGCTTTTTTAATATATTGAGTACATAAGATGATCATCTTGTCTATTTTCTAACCATAGGTTAAGAAGATGCGGGAGGATGGGCAGGCAGTTGATGATGCCCTTTACTCACTAGAAATGGGTCCTGATACTCGGGTAGGACATTATGAATCTTGCATTGTTGGAGATATGCGCTACAACACCCTTGCACGAGACAAAGGCAGGAAGACGCAAAATAGTGCCATCATGAGCATGGATACGTATGACAAAGAGACAACTGAAATGTATGCTAACATAACAGTTTTTGTTCAGTTGCAGTATATCTCCAGTTTGGAGGATCATCGGTGTGTGGTTCTGTTGTGCTGTCGTTGGTA
The DNA here is from genome assembly GCF_018294505.1 of Triticum aestivum. NCBI lineage: Eukaryota > Viridiplantae > Streptophyta > Magnoliopsida > Poales > Poaceae > Triticum > Triticum aestivum. Next base: position 332,906,521 of record NC_057802.1, on the reverse strand, counting down.
TAACCTATTTTCCAGGATCGCAAAACCCAGAGCTGATGATTATTTCAAATCCATCAATGTCAAGGCGGCGTACCAGACCAACGAGCATTTTATTTTGGCAAATCAAGCAACACAAATATTTTTCTTGGAAGACACATTTGCACGTAGCGATGACTGGAGAGTATTGCAAAGGTTTGAGCAGAGGAATTCGTTTAATGAAGTTGCACAACAAGATGATGCTTACACTGCTCCTGATGTACAAGATAACACATATGTTCCTAATATCTTTGAGAACCATCACATCAATGATGCCGGCGAAAAGATTGCCTGTCGTGTCGTGGACATACAAGAGTTGATCAAGAAGAAGCCAACGTTCGAGGACGTTGAGGACGAAGAAGAAGATGACACCGTGGGGAATTACGATTCAGACTGATACACATGGCGAAGATGTTGACGCTGCTGCTGCGGATGATGATTACATTGCTTTTGTCGTATTTGCCTGTCAGAAGACGTTTTTTATCTACTATGTGAAATTGTGTTTGCTATGACAACTGAAACCTGATGAACATATTGTTTAGTATTTTCCTGTGAGAACATCACTTGTTATGTATGTTGATTTGTGTTTGGTGATTGTATGACGACTAAAACATGATGACATTGTTGTTTAGTTGTACTCATATTTGGCTGTGAAACTTGAATTTGATGACATAGTTTGTTGTTGGACTGCAATTTGCTCGACGTATTCGAATGAGAACAAAGCTGAACCGACAGGGCCTCTGCTAATTTATTTATTTATTACCAAAAGGGCCTCTGCTATTTATTTATTTATGAGCAAAAGGGGATACCCCTGGATTTCCGTTAATAGAAATCATTAGATGTTCACAACACTACGCCCAACCTTCTACACAGGTTTCATTCATTACTAGTTTCAACAAAGTGCTCATGTCATAGCCACTGAATACATCACGAGTGCTACATGCTCGAGTTTTAGCAAAAGCTGCCCTACGAGGTCGCATTGATTGGTTGAAAGGCTTGAAAGAAAACGTAGTTCTGGGGGGGATTATACCTGTTGGTACCGGATTCCAAAAGTTTGTGCATCGTTCCCCACAAGACAAGAACTTTTATTTCGAAATAAAAAAATCTATTCGCTGCAAATAAAGACACAATCATCCTACAGAGCACATCGATTTTGCCCATTATCTTCACAAGCTCTTTCATCTCCTCATTGCTGTCAAGGCCGTTCAGCAGCTGTTGCTTGGCCATGGTCAGAGGAACTGCATCTTTAACCTTCTGCTCTGCACCTTCCTCTTCTGCCGTTCCTTCAGTTACTTGTCCAACACCCCAACCTGCTGGTATTGGGATTCCTCGGCTAACCAAATAATCAGCGTAGTTGCACTCCCCCACATTAGCAACTTCCCAGAAATACAAATCACACGAATCTTCCCTTTTCTGCACGAATCAAATTGGAAGATCATCAACCTAACTATTAAAAAAATTAGCAACTGAAAGCAGCAGAACAACACTTAAACATATTATTACCCCATGATTCGGGCATTTGTAGAAGACTCGGCCAGGGTTGAGGATTGTGGTTGAGACGCGGCGGATGACTCTGCGTGATTTGCAGCAGTGGCACCACACCAATGGCAGCGTGTTGCAATGAGCAACCAGCTGCGGTGCGCGTGCCGGTGGGGGTGTGATGAGGCCCACAGGCGATGGTACGGGTGGCGACTTGGCGCATAGTTGGTTGTTGCCTCTTGAAGAGCAGGTGGACGAGCAGCCAGCGGACATGGTTGCTGCGGCCAGAGCTTCTGATGCTAGGCAGAGTAAGTAGAGAAGAGGAGAAGCGAACGTTGGATATATCAGTTTCATTACTTGCAAAGTAGCATAGCACCATATATAGTCATAGTCTAGGTTTGGATTCGAACCAGCTACAGGAGCACGTCTCTCTTTTTTCTAAAACTCAGCAACGTCTCTTTACTGGTACACTTGCTTGTTCTGTATGCCTTCTCCTCTGACATCTGGGACCCACCGAAAGGGCCTCTGTATTTCGTGAAAAAACGTGCCCCCCGCTGACAGGTCGGACCCACCAGCTATCTTCGCACGTAAGGAAGTGCCTCCTTATTACACACAAAAAATGAATACTCCCCCTGCCAGCTGGAACCCAGCATAGTGGGAAGCTGACTTGTGGGCCTACCAAGTTGATGGGGATGGAGGGCTTTGTCAATTTAGTCAATATGAACGATTCTAGCTCCACTTACCGTACGATGTTCATCCAACAGTAGTAGTGCTTCTTCAACCTCTGGTCTTCTTGCTCCAGCCGCCCAAACCAGCGCTAGTCGTGCCGCGTGCTCCTGCCTCCCGTGGCCGGCTGTGATGCCGCGGAGGCCTCACCGCCCCCTACTACTCCCACCGCTGGCCAGGGCATCCCTCTACTCACCCACACCCCCTGTTATTCTGCGGCGACGACAGCCTCACACGGTAGCCGAACCAGTGAACCCTCGTACTCCTCTTCGCGTGGGCATCCACTGCCGCGGCTTCCACGGCTCCGCGTCGTCCCCTTCCTAGGCTTCTCTGTCGTCCACCGCCTTGGTGCTCTCGGCGCAGCATGGTCAATGTGGTCAACGACCGACTTCCATTGGAAGAGTACTGTACGTGGAGAGGCTGACAGGTGGGTCCACGACCGCAGCTGGGTCCACGGCCACAGCCCAATTTTTTTGTGATTTGCCAAGTAAGTCGCTTTGTTAGGCCTGTTGGGCTGCAAATCTTTCAAGACAAGGAGAGCTTCATTCGGCTGGCCGAGAAAATGTCCTATCAGTAATGAGAAATGGGTTGTACATTTTTAAAACACATCAAACCGGCAATTAGTTTCAAATTTCTTTTTTTCATTTCGAGATTTTAAATTTCATTGATTTTTATGCGTGGAACAATTTGTTGGATTTTATATTGATATACATTTATTTATAAAATCAGTTTGGATGTGACTCAAAATTCTAGGATTAAAAATAGTTCGGACCGCATCGAAATATGCAAAAATTTGTATAATTTTTTAACCGTGGCCACAATATGGGCTGTAATGCTAACAAAAACAATATGGGCTCCAAAAAAACCTTAAGAATTAGCAAATGGGCTGTAAATTATTAGAAATAATGGCAGATGGGCTGTATGATGTTTTCCAGAGATTTGAGGCTTTCCTATAACAAAGGTTGACGGACAAGCAGTGAATGTTGGATGTCCATCCAACGGCCGTCGTGCTTCTTCAATCTCTGCTCTTCCTGCTCCAGCCGCTCAAACAAGCGCCGGCGGGACTGCCTGCTCTCTCCTCCCCGCGGCCGGCTGTGCTACCGTGCAGGCCTCACTGCCCCACCGTACTCCCATCGCTGGCCTAGCCATCCCTCTACTCACCCACACCTGCTGTTATTCTCCGGCGACGGCAAACGAACCAGTAAACCCTGTACAGTCGTACTCCCCTCCGTGTGGGAAACAACTGCCGAGTCTTCCCTGGCTCCGTCTCGTTCCCTTCCTAGGCCTCGCCGTCGTCCACCGCCCTGGTGCTCTCGGCGCGACCTGGTCAACGTGGTCAACGACCGACATGCATCTGATGTACACTATACGTGGAGAGCCTGACAGCTGGGTCCACGGCCACACACAAGGAAATGCCTCCTTATTACACGCAAAATAAAGATTCCTCCACCTGACATCTGGGACCACCAAAAAGGGCCTTTGTATTTTGTGAAAAAAATGTTGCCGCCGCTGACAGCTTGGACCCACCAGCTATATCTTCGCACGCAAGGAAGTGCCTCCTTATTACGCAAAAAATGAATACCCCCCTGCTAGCTGGGACCCAGTATAGTGGCAGGCTGACTTGTGGGCATACTAAGTTGACGGGGACAGAGGGCTTTGTCAACTTAGTCAATATGCACGATTCTAGCTCCAGTGACCGTACGATGTCCATCCAACGGCCGTAGTGCTTCTTGAACCTCTGGTCTTCTTGCTCTAGACGCCCAAACCATCGCCGGTCGTGCCTCGTGCTCCTGCCTCCCGTGGCCGGCTGCGATGCGACGGAGGCCTCACCGCCCCCTACTACTCCCACCGCTGGCCAGGCCATCCCTCTACTCACCCACACCCCCTGTTATTTTGCGGCGACGGCAGCCTCACACCGCAGCGAACCAGTGAACCCTCATACTCATGTACGCGTGGGCATCCACTTCCGCGTCTTCCCTGGTTCCGCGCCGTCCCCTTCCTAGGCCTCGCCGTCGTCCACCACCCTAGTGCTCTCGGCGCGGCGTGGTCAACGTGGTCAAGGAACAGCTTCCATCGGACGTGGACTGTACGTGGAGAGGCTGACAGCTGGGTCCACGGCCGCAGCAAGGAAGTGCCTCCTCATTACGCGCAAAATAATTATTCCTCCACCTGACAGCGGGGACCCACCGGACGGGCCATCGTATTTCGCGAAAAAAACGTTTCCCCCTGACTGCTGGGACCCACCAGCTACATCTTCGCACGCAAGGAAGTGCGTCCGGGCAAAAAAAATGATTCGCCCCCTGACTGTTGGGACCCACCAGCTACATCTTCGCAGGCAAGAAAGTGCCTGACAGACGGGACCCACCTGGTCGAAGCGTACGTAGCGTTGTCATTCTGATCGCGAACGTGTACGTACATACTGGTCGATGTACATGCGTGCACGTGTCGTAGTAGAGGCGCGCACGTAGCATGTACACGTACGTACAGCGGCCAGTGAGCAAGAAAGAAAATACGGCCACGTATGTCAGGGTCTCGAACGCCTACTCGCGCATACATACGTCCAGGGCTCGTGTACATGGCTGGGTCAAAACGGAGAAACTGCGTCGTCGTCGTGTTCATGGGGAGCCAACCGGCTGGGTCGGAACGGAATGCGTCGTCGTGTTCATCGGGAGGGCTTGGAGGGAACAGCCGATGGAAACGAGGCCTGGCGTACTGCAGAACGGAGGAAACGGCCTTGTGTTCGACCGACCACAGTCGAAACGGGATCCTGTTCATCGGGAGGGGTCTGGCGTACCGCAAAACGGAGGAAACGAACCTCCTACGGTCGAAACGGGGTTCCTGTTGATCGGGAGGGGTGTGGCGTACCGCAAAACGGAGGAAACAGACTTGTGTTGGAGCGCTACGGTCGAAACGGGGGTCTTGTTCATCGGGAGGGGTGTGGCGTACCGCAAAACGGGACTCCACGGGATACTGTTCATCTCCACCGTCGACCCCTCCAGCCTCCACGGGCTACTGTTCATCCACCATCGACCTCCTCCAGCCTCCACCTGTGACTGTTTATCCACGTGCTCCTGTTCATCCAGCCTTCACCGCGTGCTACTCCACCGGCTACGGTTCAACCAACCCTCTCCACGGGCTCCTGTTCAACCACCCCTCCACAGGCTACTATTCATCCAGCCATCCACCGTCTACTGTTCATCCAGCCCTCCACGGGGTCCTGTTCATCCAGCCCCGACCGGCTTGATCGATCGGGGTCATGTTCATCCAGAGGCAACACCACAGGGTCCTATTCATCCACCCCCACCGGGAACTGTTCATCCAAACCCCCCAGCAACGCTCACTGTTCATCCAGAGGCAGCATCGATCGGCTTCAGTTAGCAGCAGTAGCGAAGGAATCGCTCGATCGGGTACAGTTAACAGCCATCGATCGATCGCTCAGGTTCAGTACTGCGTAGCCTGCAGTGCAACCGCTCGGATTCAGTTAGAGCCCAACGCCTCGCTCGGGTTCAGTTAGAGCCCAACGCCTCGCACCCACGCGCGTGCGTGTACGAGAGAAACACACATCGCTCGTCCCCGACCACCCACCGTAACCGAGAACACCCCGATATTTTCCTCGCCCTCACTTCTACCACGGTTTTTTCCGTCATGGACGGCCCGAAGAATGTCATGCAGCTGCGTCTCCGGCCCGCCCAGGACGAAAAGCCCATTTTCTGTCATGATTTTTTGTCATAGAAGTAGGAGCCCACCACATCTATGATGATACCGGGTTTTGTTTTTTTACACCTGAAACAGTAGGAGAGGCTCCTACTGTATGTATTAAATTAAAGTATCAAAAAGTTCTTACAAAGTCATAACCTTACATCCATGGCCATTGTAAATAGAAAGTAAAGTTAGGAAGCCAATGCAAGTACTAGACTAAGGGACAACAAAGGATTGGGCAAAAGAGGAAATAAATTGTCTGTGCTTCTCTTTGGCTCTATGTATGAGTAGAGAGAATTCTTCTTTGAATCTTATTGCCCATGAGCCGACAGTGGGGTCTATCCTTCGGAAGTGCTTGTTATTTCTTTCTTTCCACAAACTCCAGGAGGCGTACAAAAAGATCTCCATAAACATTGGGTTGTTCCATACTGTTTTGGCTTCCTTGATCCAATTTAGACGATCTCCATTAGTTGTCCAGTGGATGTTCAAAGTGTCCCAACAAGCCAAACTGAAATGACAAGTAAAGATCATGTGTTCGATCGTTTCTTCCTCGGTGCTGCCACACAGGATGCAACCATGATTGTCACCATTGTTATAGTGCCTTGTCTTAAGCATGTTTCTGGTGTTCAGACGATCTGAGAGTAGTAGCCAACCGAAAACCTTGATTTTCATTGTGGCCGAAGATTTCCAGAGCCATTTGTAACTATTGTGTGCAGTGACCTCCCGAAAATAGAATTTGTAATATCTTTTTGCAGTGTAGATCTCAAAGCCCCACTCATATACCCAAGAGTCCATGTCATCTCCCGCATCATTGCCAATATGTGCTGTGATCTCCTGGATATCGCGCAACTCATTGTGGGCTTGTATGGAGAGGGGTAGGTGAAAGGTTTCATTGAGGTTGGTGCAACCAAGAAAATCCTGGACCAAAATATCTTCAAGTTTAGCATAAGAAAACGCACGGGGGGTGTGAATCTACAAGAACATCATAAGCGCAGTATCTCCTCTGCGAACGATCACATGTGAGATGCCTCTATAGATAGGAGTAAGTTTGAGCACATCTTTCCACCAGAATGAACCGCATGGGTCTGAGGCATGTGGGATTTTTTCAGTGTAATATGTGGACCAAATCAAATCAATCCACGGTAGATCCCAATGGTTATAGAACTTGTGTAGGTATTTCATGAGCAAAGCATCACTTTGAGTTTGTAAGTCAAGCACCCCGAGTCCTCCACACTCCTTGGGTCTGCAAACCATTTGCCATGAAGCTAAAGAGTTGCACTTGTCCCCATCATCAGTCTTCTTAGTCCAAAGGCATTGCCTTCTGATTTTATCCAGTAGCTCAATAATCTTCTGTGGCAGTTTGAGGGTGCAGAGCGATACCGGGTTTTGTCACAATTATTGTCCTAGAAGTGTCACAAGTATGACAGAAAAAAATTCGTTCGGCCCAAAATGTCACGGATGTGTCTTTTTTTTGTAGCGTGAGGGAGTCCTGGATTAAGGGGTCCTCGGGCATCTGGGCTATGTAACATGGGCCGGACTGATGGGCTATGAAGATACAAGACAGAAGACTTCTTCCCGTGTCCGGATAGGACTCTCCTTTGTGTGGATGGCAAGCTTGGCGTTCGGATATGTAGATTCCTTCCTGTGTAAACCGACTTTGTACAACCCTAGTCCCCTCCGGTGTCTATATAAACTAGAGGGTTTAGTCTGTAGAGGCAATCATAATCACCATCATACATGCTAGACATCTAGGGTTTAGCCATTACGATCTCGTGGTAGATCAACTCTTGTAATCCTCATATTCATCAAGATCAATCAAGCAGGAAGTAGGGTATTACCTCCATCAAGAGGGCCCGAACCTGGGTAAACATTGTGTCCCCCGTCTCCTGTTACCATCGACCCTAGACGCACAGTTCGGGACCCCCTACCCGAGATCCGCCGGTTTTGACACCAACAGTGGGATCCCTTCCCGCCTAACATTTGGGAAGAGGACCAGGGCCTCTATAAGTAGGACTAGCCACCACCATAGGAGGGGGTCTGATCTTGGACTGGATCCATTCCACCAAGGCCATCTCACCAGCTCATCGAGCTCAAGAACACCTCTCCTCAGGAGGCTGTTCATCCACTGTACTAGTTCATCCTTAGCCCGCGAGGCAATCCACCACCACCACACTGGAGTAGGGTATTACACCACAATGGTGGCCCGAACCAGTATAAACCCCTGTGTCACGTGTTCTTTGGGTTCGTCGAGCTAGGCCGTAAGATCGTTGAGCGAGCGAACTAGAGAGAGAGTTCTTCATGCGCACCCCAGAGTTGGAACCTCACAAGGGTTTGCCGGAACCCAGAATCCGACAGGGCTCATGTCTTCTATTGCTTTGACCTTCTCTGGGTTCACCTCGATCCCCCTGTGCGACACGAGAAAACCCAGCAACTTGCCGGAGGGGACGCCGAACACGCATTTCTTCGGGTTGAGCCGCAGGTCTACCTTGCGCAGGCTAGCGAAAGTCTCCTCCAGATCCTGAATGAGGGTCCTCGCCTCCCAAGATTTCACCACAATGTAGTCGACGTAGGCCTCAGCGTTCCTCCCGAGCTGTTGGCCTAGAGCGATGTGCATCAGCTGCTGGAAGGTCGCCCCAGCGTTATGAAGCCCGAACGGCATGCAGGTGTAGCAGTACACCCCACACGGGGTTAAGAGAGCCGTCTTCTCCACTTCCTCCACCGCCATCTTGATCTGGTGGTAACCTGAGAAAGCATGTAGGAAACACAGCAAGTCGCATTCGGTGGTGGAGTCAACAATCTGATCAATGCGTCGAAGTGGGAACGGGTATTGAGGGCAGGCCTTATTGAGGTTGGTGAAGTCAATGCACATGCGTTCCTTCCCGCCTTTCTTGGGCACGATGACCGGGTTCGCCAGCCACTCCGGGTACCGAACCTCGCGGATGAAACCTGCTTCTTGCAGCTTGTGGGTCTCCTGGACGATGAAGGACTGCTTCTTTGAGGACTGTCGTCGTGCCTTCTGCTTCACCAGGTGCACATTCGGGCATACCCTTAGCTGATGCTCGATTACCCCCCTCGGGACCCCGACCAGTTGCTTGGGCTCCCAGGCGAATACCTCCTTATTTGCGCGCAGGAAGTTCACCAAAGCCTCTTCTTTGTCCGGGTCAAGGTCGGCCCTATGGTGAAGGTGGCTCCCGAGGCTCCGTCCTCGTCGACCGACACCTGCTTCGTCTTGGCCCGATCTTGAGAGAACAACTGTTTCTTCTTCGCCGGTGCTGCCCCCCGGGTCCCAGGTGTTGCTTCGCCTACGGGGCATGCTGCTCCCCTGGCCCTGAAGGCAAGGTTGAGGGCCGTCAGGGCCTCCTTGGTGTCTCTAGCCACGGTGAGGACGCTGCTTCTTCCTAGCATCTTCATGAGGATGTAGGCAGGATGAGTTGCCGCTATGAACTGAGCCAAGGCCGGGTACCCGAGGATGGTGTTGTATGGGAGGCCGACGCGAGCGATGTCGAATTCGATAAGCTCGGTGCAGTAGTTGTCGCGGTTACCGAAGGTGACTGGGAGGCGGATCTGCCCCAGTGGGCTGGTGGAATAGTTGCCAACTCCGGAGAAGAGTTTGGTGGGATGGAGCCAGTCGTGCGGCACGTGGAACAAGCCGAAAGCTTCCACGGAGAGCATGTTGAGGCCAGCCCCGCCGTCGATGAGGGTCTTGGTCACCACCACGTTGCAGATGGTGGGTGTGCAGAGCATCGGGAGCGCGCCTGAGCCAGTGGTGGTCGCTGAGTGGTCCCCTGAGTCGAAGGTGAGGTCGGCCTTGGGCGCCGCCCATCCTGGGGGAGACCCCTGCTGCACAGAGGCGGCACCCATCTGGCGGACGAACTACTTGATATGGCAACCCGAGGGCAGGGCCTGCGAACCATCGATAAGGGCTGCAATGGCAGGGGCGCTTGCGCTGCGAAGCGCACGACAAAGAGACCGCGCATCTCTTCCCAGGAGGCCACAGGAGATCCTGTCAAGTTGAGCAGCCAGGCGCGCGGTACACCAGCGAGGGCCATGGGAAACTAATTGGCCATGACCTTGTCATCTCCTCCGGCTTCCTAGAGGACCTCCTCATACACCAGCAGGAAGGTTGCTGGATCGGCCGCACCATCATAGCGAGGCGGCATCTCCGGCTTGAACTTGTGCGGCCACTGCACCTGTCGTAAGGTAGGGGTGAAGGCCTGGAGGCCCATGTGTCACATCCCTAGCCTTACCTTGCACTAGGCTAGCATATGTCTGTTGCAGCATGTTTAAATTTTATTTAAAACTGAAATGGGGATTGATCAAACCCTAGCACCAGAAAGAACTCAAAGAGGTTCAAATAAAATCTTTTTCAAAGAACCCAAAATGCCTTTGAAAATGTTCATGATTTCTGATAAAGGTGAAAACCTCTGCCAAAAATGATGAGCATATTTCTTGGCCATTTATGGATTTTTAGTTAAATCATATTGTATTTGAATTGAAGCATTTAATGCCTATAAATATTTTAAATGCTTCAATACTTATGAAAGCAATTGGGGGCAGTTGGAAATAATTCTAATAGTGCCCACGATTATTTTCAGGAGTTTCCAAAATGAGTTAGTATTTCTACTAATTCAAAACAGATCAAATAAATAGAAAGCAGAAACAGAATTAGAAAGGAGAGAGAGAGAAGGACTCACCTAGGCCCCTCACCTGGACTTACCTGGCGCCCCACCACGGCCCAGGAGCTGGCCCAGCCCACCAGAGCCGCCACCGTCTCCCACCTCGCGCCAGAAGGACGCGAGAGGGATGCCGGGCGTGTGTTCGCCGCACGCCGGCACGCGCCCGCGCCACCTCCTGCTTCCCGCCGCGTCCCGACGCGGCTGTGAACGCCACGCACCTCCCCTCGACCCCCTCGCTCCTCTCCCTCACTCTCTGCTCTCTCCCTCGCCCTCTGCTCTCTCTCCCTCTCTGCCTGAGTGGAGCTCATCGACGCCGCTCGCCGATGCCGTGGCCACCGAGCCCCCCTCGCCTAGCTAGGATGCCCAGCAGCTCCGCCACCTCGCGCTACGCCTCTCCACCGAAAGAAGCCACTCCGGACGCCCTGCGACGACTGCATCGTCATCGTCTTCGAGCTTCGGCCGCCGGCAACCCCACCGTCGATTCGACGCCGTCCGTGCCTCCCCGAGCTCGCCGAGAAGCTCTTCGTGACCGCGGTGAGCCCCCGGTCATTTCCCCCTAACCCTGCCCCCGTTTGGTTGCCGTAGCACCGTTCCCCACGAGCACCGAAGCCGCCGTCCGCCATTGCCGCTGCACGCATAGCCTCCGTGCTCGCCTGGCCTCACCGTGCTGCTCTTAGCGCTCCCCGTGCCTAGCAGGTGCTGCCCAGCCCCTCCATTTGCTCACTGATACACCGTAGCAACGCGCCCGTGCACCATCGAACACCACCACCGCCAAAGCTCGACGCCAGCATGAATTCCGGTGACCCCGCGACCTCTCACTTGGTCCTTTGGATGCGCAAGATCAAGGGCTATCCCCTGGTGCCCTCAGCGTGCCAAGCTGACGCCTCTAGCGCAAGTCCGGCGTGCCCCGCCGTGTTCTGTGGTCACCGCCGGTGGAACTCCAGCGAGGACCAACGTGGCGCAGTCATTAGCGCTAATCCCTGCCAGCTCAGCCGCCCTTTAGCCACTGACAATGGGCCCCGCAGCAGGTCAAAGTGCTAGTCAACGCGGGTTAGCACCGGTGTCACTGACGTGTGGACCCCACACGTCAGGTTTGACCCTGGTCAGCGCTGCTGACCTGCTGACACAGGCATGACGCAGTGCTGACGCAATTAGTCATTTTCTAGATTAAATTTAATTAGGAAATTCTAGAAAATGCCCTAAACTTCTAAAATTCATAGAAATTCAACTGTAGCTCCAAATGAAACAAATTATATATGAAAAATGATCAGAAAAATCCAATCTATCCATCTGCATTGGTTTCATGCATGTTAGAGCAACTTAACCTTGCTGTTTAGGACAAATCATGTAAATGGCATTTGAATTTCCACATATGGAGTTTGAATTTGAATCTTGGATTCAAACCAACTTCATTTAACCTGTTGCTAGTTGCATTAGCCCAAATCACAGCATACTGCCATGTCATGATCATGCATCATATTGTGCATTGCATTGATCGTGTTTCTTCTCTGTTTGCCGGTGTTGTTCCCCCTCGGTAGACGTGGTTTCGACGATGAGTCCGATGACACCGATGAAGAGTTATATCATCTTCAAAAGTGCCAGGCAAGCAAAACCCCCTTGTTCATTCCGATACAATCCCACTCTCTCGCTCCTGCTCTCTTTTACTGCATTAGGACAACAACGTTTCATCTGTTACATGCTGCGGTAGCTGAACCCCTTTCCTCTGCATGACCTGCCATTGCCACAGTAAATAGATGAAACCCACTAGCATGAGTAGAAGTTGTTTGAGACCTGATGTGCCTACTCATTCATGCTTGTTTGTCATGCCTGCTATTGCTTAGAGTTGTGTCAGGTCTGATTCATCGGGAATGAATTGGAAAGTTGTGAACATGTCCTACTGTGTGAGAGCTAAGTGTGTGAACACGATGTGGTAAAGGTAGCGGTGAGAGGCCATGTAGGAGTACATGGTGGGTTGTCTCATTGCAGCCGTCCTCAGGAACTGAGTTCTGTGTTTGTGATCCATGAACAGTTACTACCACACATTGGAATGCTTAAGTGCCCCTCTCGACTTATTAATCAACTTGATCTCTGTCCAGGAGTTGCAACTAGTTTCTGGTGTTTGTAGGTAGTGTTAGTAGTCTACCAAGTGGCACTCGGTACAGGTGGGCTTGGGACAGGCTAGGCACCGTGGCACGGTGTACCAAGCGTAGATCCATCCGTCGAGGTGGGCTTGGGAACCCTGCACACATCGTTTGGGGCCGTGAGCGACACCCCGGCCGGATCTCCTTGCGGATGGAACCCGAATAGGCGATAAACCTGGACGAGAGACTTGTGTGGTTAGTCAGGTCATGGCCGACTCCCTCGTCAGGCTTCCGCTTGAAGGTTGCCGAGGTACACGACGTGTACATGGTGGTAAGTGGCGAGAGCGTGTGTGACGAAGTACACCCCTGCAGGGTTAATATGATCTATTCGAATAGTCGTGTCCGCGGTAAAGGACTTCTGGGTTGCCTGTACAGTTCATAGACAAGTGAAAGTGGATACTCTAAAATGCGCAAGATAAGCGTGAGTGCTATGGATGGCATTCTCGTGGGGAGACGGGAGCGGATCCATAGTGGTGTATTGATATGGTGAATATGTGGACTCGTGTGCGCCACCTCAAAAGAGTTACTTGCAGTCATAGTTTAGGATAGCCACCGAGTCAAAGCTGGCTTGCTACAGTTAAACTCCACCACCCCCTTTGTTGATACCGATGCGTATGTAGATAGTTCTGATGTAAGTCTTGTTGGGTACATTTGTACTCACGTTTGCTTATTTTATGTTTTGCAGAGAGACGTCAGTCTCGCTAGTAGTTCCGTGTGGACTTCGACGTTTAGCTTGTTTCCTCAGCTACGATCTTGTGCCCTCGGCAGGATCTTGTAGATAGTCAGGCTTCACAGCCTTTTTCTTTTGTAGATGTCTGTACTCAGACATGTTAAGCTTCCGCATGTGCTTTGACTTGTATGCTCTGAATGTTGGGTCATGAGACCTATGTTTGTAATATCTCGCTCTTCAGAGCCTAATGAATAAATACTCTGAGTCGTAGAGTCTTGTTGTGATGCCATGTTGTATTTGCACATATCGAGCATATTGTGTGTATGATTGAAATGCTTGGTATGTGTGGGATCCGACAACCTAGTTGTTTATCCTTGGTAGCCTCTCTTATGGGGAAATGTAGTATTGTGCTTCCATGAGCCATAGTAGTCCGCTACAGCCCGGTTCACCGGAGTCCTGCTAGCCCAGCACTACTGCTCCGGAACACTTGACTGGCCGGCATGTGATTCACTTCGTTCCTATGTCTGTCCCTTCGGGGAAATGTCACGCGGTGACATCCGGAGTCCTGCCTAGCCTGCTACAGCCCGGGTTCCCGGAGTCCTGTTAGCCCAGTGCTACAGCCCGGATTCACACGCTGCTGACCGACATGCTCGATGTTGATTCATGTATGCCTGTCCCCGTAAGTTAGTGCCACTTCGGGTTCACGACTAGTCATGTCGGCCCGGGTTCTCTGTCATATGGATGCTAGCGACACTATCATATACGTGAGCCAAAAGGCGCAAACGGTCCCGGGCCATGGTAAGGCGACACCCGTGGGAATACCGTGCGTGAGGCCGCAAAGTGATATGAGGTGTTACCGGTTAGATCGATGTGACTTGGAATTAGGGTCCTGACAGCTTTGGTATCAGAGCCTGACTGCCTGTAGGATTACCAAGCCAAACTGGTCGAAGTCGAGTCTAGAAATGCTTTAGTTATGTAAGGGAATTGATTGTGGATGGGAACGTAAGGCTCTTTTTACTCCTTATGCCTTATGCCCTTCTGATCTGAGTCATCCTCTTCTCTTCTATGGGGATTAAGAACTAGGATTCTCATCTTTCTATCAGGATCACGTGTTGCTACTCTGTAGACTTATAGGATTGACCGATTTAAGCCTCAGTTTAGTTCCTACTACTTCTGTATGTTCATAGTTGGTCTCGGAACCTTGTTATTGTGATGTTGAGCGGTCATGCCACCATTTTACATGATGTCTCAAATCTTTTTGAGCATTTACAGCCGTTATGCTGTCTGAGTCATCCCAGGCCTCTAAATAATCTGATGCATTTGCAAATCCCTTCTTTCCGTTCTCGATGTTCCTTTGGGCCAGATTAAGCACACTACCGGTGCGTTGGGGCACTCTATTGCCTCGGTATAAATGTTGGAGCTATTATTATGACCCTAGGTGTTTTAGAGAGTCACCTAGTAATCTAGCCATGTTTTGTGTTCCCGGTGTGATGATTCTGGCCACCATTCTCGAAAGCATCTCGTGATGCCATTTAGTAGTAGGTATCCTACTCTTGGGTTCTTGACCCAAGATTCACTCTACTTACCTCGTGTTGATAGTGTTGCCCGTACCTTTAGGATATTAGTAACCTTTGTGATAGTCCTCGAGGTCCGTGGTATCTCATTCTTCCAATACCGTGAACCATCATGGCAGAAGTTCTTTTGAACCAAAAGATCTCTACCAGGGTGCTCTTGAGGAGTACTCCATCCATATTGTGAATCTGCCAGTCCTACCTTTCTGCATGGATTATCTGGAAGAAATATGTTGAACTTGTTTGACATACTAAATTTATGCATCCGCAACTCAGAAAACCATATGCTCCTTTGAGTTGTCTCTCTTTAGTTATTTCCCGGCCCTCGTCTATCAATTGATAGTCAAGAGTATGTGTGCAATCGTGCTCATTGATGCCTATTATTCTTGTGGTCCGTCAAGCCATTCTATTCTGGATGGCTAGGAGAAACAAACTCCGGTACCTCGTCCATATCTAGGATTGGGTCAAAGTAGTTGTATTCCACAGATCAAAATGCCAATCCAGTTTTTGTTCTGTTCTACCTTGGAGTGTCACCCTCTTTCATATCAAGAATGACGTGAGAATTGCACAATCTCTCATGAATTCTTGATGTAGTGATACTTCTTGCCATCATTATTCATCTCTCGGTCTCCGTGTTGGTTGTAACCGGAATGCTGACAAGTGAACTGTGACGTGTGAAATCAATATTCCTAGCAACCCCGTTGCTTGGTAGTTAATGGACAACAATCTCATTCTTAGCGTGTTGGTTATTCAATCATCATCCTGAGATTGATCGTGTTACCTAGTCCATTTTTCCTAGTGCACTCTTCGGTCAACGAGTTAGGATTGTATCAATTCCTCGCTCTTTTTGATCACATCGTCTTGCCCTGAAAAGCAAGATTGTTCTCGAGCTTAATAACATATTGATGGTTCGTGATTTTCCGAATATCTTCTCAGAAGTATCACCAGGTTGTCACCTGACCGCTATGTTGAGCTCGTGATCAAATGGTTTTCCTGTAAACCACCCCTTCTCCAAGAATCCGTGTTGGATACCCCTGAGCTAGTTGGTTAAGCCAAACAACAACTTGGAGAGTTGGAAGATAAAAGCTTGTCCGACCTAGTTCATCTTAAGGGATATCTTGTATGGGTGTTGAAGAAAGATGGTATTTTCATCGATTGACCCCCGTGATCAGTTAATGGACCTATCACCTTATCCAATCTTTGATTTGAGTATGGGCTATCCTCAAATCAAATCATAACCAACGATATTCGTAATGTTGTCTTACTCGTGGTTGTTTCCTCGAGCATACACCATTATATTCTTTGGGTTTGACCAATTCTATCGCTTTGTTCACATAGTTGTGGAATTCCATCTTCATGGAAATTTGGATGACCTGTTGTTGAGCCCATCGACAATATTTTCATCTTGTCCATGATTCATGTTGAACATTAAGCTAGTGTTGGAAACTTTGAAAGCATCTCTTCATGCTAGCTCATGAAGTATATGTTTGGATGAAAGAAGTGACTTCCTCTAGTTCATGTGCATTTGAAGCAAGTTGCCGCCGTGAATTCAAGAAAGTTTGTTTTGCTCCCTCTGGAATCATCCCAAGTCAGTCAAGCATGTGCAAAGTATTCTGTGGTTTGATAGACTGATCATCTCCATTCCATATGTATTCCCTAGCACACCAAGCCACTGACTGATTTGTTCAAGGAAGAGAAGTCTATGCTTGGGATCTAATCCATGGACTTGCGTAAAGACTTCGTTATCCTCAATGATGGTTCACAACTAGAACTCGGTAGTGTTTCATTGTAAGACTACTATGTGGTCATGCTTGTCTGGGACAGCGTGCTCACATGTATGTAGCAGAACCAGCTCATGTTTTGGAGCTTGCTACCATAGCTCATTTCCCGAGAATCTCGCAACGTCATCTCGTCGACTTGTGTTGCAAACTTTCATTTTTCTCTCCAGACTTGATGAGTCTGGAATATCTTGACACCAACCAGATCTGAATCTCAGGCAGATATGATGGTTGGAACGTTTCCCAAGAACTATAATATTGGTCTCTCTGTAACTGGTAAAGTGGATGCCGTGGCCGACACACCCAGCTGGAGGACCTATTATTGTAGTGTTTTGATTGAGGAAGTTGGCTACCTCCCCATAAGGATTTCGCAGGATTTACTCCAGTAGTTATTCTTATGGATTCTTGCGCTCCCGAAGTCCGACCTGTTACTTGATGTTCTACGTACCAAACCATTTTAATAAATGGGTTGCACTAGCACATCAAGGAGAACATTAGAAGCGGAGTGCTAAATGTCTCTCGGTCGATCATCCAGATTCTGTTTCCTTAGCCTCGCTAAGGGGAAGTCTGAGAAGGTGTTATCTTCCTTTGTATCCGCATTGTCCATCACTATTCATCATGGTAGTAAGATATGATGCCAGGATCCTCGGCACGGATGTTGGTAAAACTTGAGGAATATGGAAATGCTCAAGTTCTTGAGAGCACGCGCAAGCATTAGGTGTCATCATCGGCACTAACTGGGATTGGCCCCAATTTCCTCGGTTATGTTATAACCTTTCCAATAGTGGAATCACTCTCTACTGTTGGGTTTCTCCCCAGTTACTAGAATCATTCCCATCATTTGCATTTTGTTCCCAGCTTGCATCTCAGTAATTACTGTTTAGGATCATCTTCAAAAGTGGTCCTACTATGGGTCCCATCCATCCCCGATGATAAGCAAAATCATCCATGGTGTTGTCTTCAACAATGTAGTCCACATCATTCCTTCTGGTATGAGTATGCCATTCTTTCGAATTCGTTCACACGATCGTTTGTGATTGCCTTAAGCTGGTTTAAAGAGTTTCAATGATCTTTGAATCAAAAGTAATTCTTTTTGCCACTTAAGGGGATATTATGTGAGTCATCTTCCTTAATATGTCTCGTTATGGTATCATGGCAACTCAACTCCTCGCTACGTTGACAACCGTTCACCACCTTCGAAAGTGTGGAATTGTTGCCTACCCAGTGAACCTTCGTCATCTGTTTCACTCCATCCCTCTGGATGTATGATTTGTGTCTCAGCTCAAGGGATGTTACTATGTCCTATTCCGTGAGTTCATCGTGAGATGCTCAATCTTCGAGAAGATCGATTCCTATAGAGTTTCTTCTGCCGTCATCATGTTGGATGAAGATCCAGAAAGCAAAGACGACAAGATCAATTTGAAGCAATGAGTCAACATCTTCGATGAGGGTATTGGATCGAGAACATTATGTTAGCTTTTGTGTCCCCTTTTCCTCTTACCCTACGCTTGAATCTCGGGACGAGATTCTTGTTTTAGTGGGGGTAAGTTGTCACATCCCTAGCCTTACCTTGCACTAGGCTAGCACATGTCTGTTGCAGCATGTTTAAATTTTATTTAAAACTGAAATGGGGATTGATCAAACCCTAGCACCAGAAAGAACTCAAAGAGGTTCAAATAAAATCTTTTTCAAAGAACCCAAAATGCCTTTGAAAATGTTCATGATTTCTGATAAAGGTGAAAACCTCTGCCAAAAATGATGAGCATATTTCTTGGCCATTTATGGATTTTTAGTTAAATCATATTGTATTTGAATTGAAGCATTTAATGCCTATAAATATTTTAAATGCTTCAATACTTATGAAAGCAATTGGGGGCAGTTGGAAATAATTCTAATAGTGCCCACAATTATTTTCAGGAGTTTCCAAAATGAGTTAGTATTTCTACTAATTCAAAACAGATCAAATAAATAGAAAGCAGAAACAGAATTAGAAAGGAGAGAGAGAGAGAAGGACTCACCTGGGCCCCTCACCTGGACTTACCTGGCGCCCCACCACGGCCCAGGAGCTGGCCCAGCCCACCAGAGCCGCCACCGTCTCCCACCTCGCGCCAGAAGGACGCCAGAGGGATGCCGGGCGTGTGTTCGCCGCACGCCGGCACGCGCCCGCGCCACCTCCTGCTTCCCGCCGCTTCCCCGACGCGGCTGTGAACGCCACGCACCTCCCCTCGACCCCCTCGCTCCTCTCCCTCACTCTCTGCTCTCTCCCTCGCCCTCTGCTCTCTCTCCCTCTCTGCCCGAGTGGAGCTCGTCGACGCCGCTCGCCGATGCCGTGGCCACCGAGCCCCCCTCGCCTAGCTAGGATGCCCAGTAGCTCCGCCACCTCGCGCTACGCCTCTCCATCGAAAGAAGCCACTCCAGACGCCCTGCAATGACTGCATCGTCATCGTCTTCGAGCTTCGGCCGTCGGCAACCCCACCATCGATTCAACGCTGTCCGTGCCTCCCCGAGCTCGCCGAGAAGCTCTTCGTGACCGTGGTGAGCCCCCGGTCATTTCCCCCTAACCCTGCCCTCGTTTGGTTGCTTTAGCACCGTTCCCCATGAGCACCGAAGCCGCCGTCCGCCATTGCCGCTGCACGCATAGCCTCCGTGCTCCCCTGGCCTCACCGTGCTGCTCTTAGCGCTCCCCGTGCCCAGCTCCTCCATTTGCTCACTGATACACCGTAGCAACGCGCCCGTGCACCACCGAACACCACCGCCGCCAAAGCTCATCGCCGGCATGAATTCCGGTGACCCCGCGACCTCTCACTTGGTCCTTTGGATGCGCAAGATCAAGGGCTATCCCCTGGTGCCCTCAGCGTGCCAAGCTGATGCCTCTAGCGCAAGTCCGGCGTGCCCCGCCGTGTTCTGTGGTCGCCGCCGGTGGAACTCCGGCGAGGACCGACATGGCGCAGTCATTAGCGCTAATCCCTGCCAGCTCAGCCGCCCTTTAGCCACTGACAATGGGCCCCGCAGCAGGTCAAAGTGCTAGTCAACGCGGGTTAGCACCGGTGTCACTGACGTGTGGACCCCACACGTCAGGTTTGACCCTGGTCAGCGCTGCTGACCTGCTGACACAGGCATGACGCAGTGCTGACGCAATTAGTCATTTTCTGGATTAAATTTAATTCAGGAAATTCTAGAAAATGCCCTAAACTTCTAAAATTCATAGAAATTCAACTGTAGCTCCAAATGAAACAAATTATATATGAAAAATGATCAGAAAAATCCAATCTATCCATCTGCACTGGTTTCATGCATGTTAGAGCAACTTCACCTTGCTGTTTAGGACAAATCATGTAAATGGCATTTGAATTTCCACATATGGAGTTTGAATTTGAATCTTGGATTCAAACCAACTTCATTTAACTTGTTGCTAGTTGCATTAGCCCAAATCACAGCATACTGCCATGTCATGATCATGCATCATATTGTGCATTGCATTGATCGTGTTTCTTCTCTGTTTGCCGGTGTTGTTCCCCCTCGGTAGACGTGGTTTCGACGATGAGTCCGATGACACCGATGAAGAGTTATATCATCTTCAGAAGTGTCAGGCAAGCAAAACCCCCTTGTTCATTCCAATACAATCCCACTCTCTCGCTCCTGCTCTCTTTTACTGCATTAGGACAACAACGTTTCATCTGTTACATGCTGCGGTAGCTGAACCCCTTTCCTCTGCATGACCTATCATTGCCACAGTAAATAGATGAAACCCACTAGCATGAGTAGGAGTTGTTTGAGACCTGATGTGCCTACTCATTCATGCTTGTTTGTCATGCCTGCTATTGCTTAGAGTTGTGTCAGGTCTGATTCATCGGGAATGAATTGGAAAGTTGTGAACATGTCCTACTGTGTGAGAGCTAAGTGTGTGAACACGATTTGGTAAAGGTAGCGGTGAGAGGCCATGTAGGAGTACATGGTGGGTTGTCTCATTGCAGCCGTCCCCAGGAACTGAGTTCTGTGTTTGTGATCCATGAACAGTTACTACCACACATTGGAATGCTTAAGTGCCCCTCTCGACTTATTAATCAACTTGATCTCTGTCCAGGAGTTGCAACTAGTTTCTGGTGTTTGTAGGTAGTGTTAGTAGTCTACCAAGTGGCACCCGGTACAGGTGGGCTTGGGACAGACTAGGCACCGTGGCACGGTGTACCAAGCGTAGATCCATCCGTCGAGGTGGGCTTGGGAATCCTGCACACATCGTTTGGGGCCGTGAGCGACTCCCCGGCCGGATCTCCTTGCGGATGGAACCCGAATAGGCGATAAACCTGGACGAGAGACTTGTGTGGTTAGTCAGGTCGTGGCCGACTCCCTCGCCAGGCTTCCGCTTGAAGGTTGCCGAGGTACACGACGTGTACATGGTGGTAAGTGGCGAGAGCGTGTGTGACGAAGTACACCCCTGCAGGGTTAATATGATCTATTCGAATAGCCGTGTCCGCGGTAAAGGACTTCTGGGTTGCCTGTACAGTTCATAGACAAGTGAAAGTGGATACTCTAAAATGCGCAAGATAAGCGTGAGTGCTATGGATGGCGTTCTCGTGGGGAGACGGGAGCGGATCCATAGTGGTGTATTGATATGGTGAATATGTGGACTCGTGTGCGCCACCTCAAAAGAGTTACTTGCAGTCATAGTTTAGGATAGCCACCGAGTCAAAGCTGGCTTGCTGCAGTTAAACTCCACCACCCCCTTTGTTGATACCGATGCATATGTAGATAGTTCTGATGTAAGTCTTGCTGGGTACATTTGTACTCACGTTTGCTTAGTTTATGTTTTGCAGAGAGACGTCAGTCTCGCTAGTAGTTCCGTGTGGACTTCGACGTTTAGCTTGTTACCTCAGCTACGATCTTGTGCCCTCAGCAGGATCTTGTAGATAGTCAGGCTTCGCAGCCTTTTTCTTTTGTAGATGTCTGTACTCAGACATGTTAAGCTTCCGCATGTGCTTTGACTTGTATGCTCTGAATGTTGGGTCATCAGACCTATGTTTGTAATATCTCGCTCTTCAGAGCCTAATGAATAAATACTCTGAGTCATAGAGTCTTGTTGTGATGCCATGTTGTATAGCACATATCGAGCATATTGTGTGTATGATTGAAATGCTTGGTATGTGTGGGATGCGACAACCTAGTTGTTTACCCTTGGTAGCCTCTCTTATGGGGAAATGTAGTCTTGTGCTTCCATGAGCCATAGTAGTCCGCTATAGCCCGGTTCACCGGAGTCCTGCTAGCCCAGCACTACTGCTCCGGAACATTTGACTGGCCGGCATGTGATTCACTTCATTCCTATGTCTGTCCCTTCGGGGAAATGTCACGCGGTGACATCCGGAGTCCTGCCTAGCCTGCTACAGCCCGGGTTCCCGGAGTCCTGTTAGCCCAGTGCTACAGCCCAGATTCACACGCTGCTGACCGACATGCTCGATGTTGATTCATGTATGCCTGTCCCCGTAAGTTAGTGCCACTTCGGGTTCACGACTAGTCATGTCGGCCCCGGTTCTCTGTCATATGGATGCTAGCGACACTATCATATACGTGAGCGAAAAGACGCAAATGGTCCCGGGCCATGGTAAGGCGACACCCGTGGGAATACCGTGCGTGAGGCCGCAAAGTGATATGAGGTGTTACCGGTTAGATCGATGTGACTTGGAATCGGGGTCCTGACACCATGGCGTCTTCGTGCGTGCTCGTCAATCCAGCCGGAGGGGCGGTGCCTGCCATGAGAGTCGAACGCAGCAGACGAAGAGGCGGAGCAGACGGAGAGGCGACTCTCCGGCGCACCCCTACCCGGCGCACCAAATGTCGGATCACGGGTTCCGCAGACCATTGAGAGGTTCGAACTATGGGGTGCGCACGAAGAACAATCTCTCCCCATCTTGCTCGCTCAACGATTCCATGGCCTAGCTCGATGAACCCAAAGAATAAGGGACACGGGGGTTTATACTGGTTCGGGCCACCTCGCGATGTAATACCCTACTCCAGTGTGTGGTCGATTGCCTCGAGGGGCTGAGGATGAACTAGTACAGAGGATGAACAGTCTCAGAAGGAGAGGCGTTCTTGGGCTCGATGAGCTGGTGGGTGTGAGGATGATCTGAATGATCTTCCCTTTGCTACGATGGTGGCTAGGTCCTATTTATAATGGCCTTGGTCCTCTTCCCCAAATGTTTAGGCGGGAAGGGATCCCACAACGGCCCAGTTTGAAGGGGGATGGCTAGTACGTGTTGGGGAACGTAGTAATTTCAAAAAAATTCCTACGCACACGCAAGATCATGGTGATGCATAGCAACGAGAGGGGAGAGTGTCATCCACGTACCCTCGTAGACCGTAAGCGGAAGCGTTATGACAACAAGGTTGATGTAGTCGTACATCTTCATGATCGACCGATCCTAGTACCGAACGTACGACACCTCTGCGATCTGCACACGTTCAGCTTGGTGACGTCCCGCAAACTCACGGTCCAGTAGTGCTTCGAGGGAGAATTCCGTCAGCACGGCGGCGTGATGACGATGTTGGTGAAGCTACCGATGCAGGGCTTCGCCTAAGCACCGCTACGATATGACCGAGGTGGATTATGGTGGAGGGGGGCACCGCACACGGCTAAATGATCAATGATCAACTTGTGTATCTATGGGGTGCCCCCCTCCCCGGTATATAAAGGAGTGGAGGAGGGGGAGGGCCGGCCCTCTACTATGGCGCGCCCTGGGGAGTCCTACTCCCACCGGGAGTAGGATTCCCCCCTTCCAAGTAGTAGGAGTAGGAGAGAAGGAAGGGGAAGAGAGAAGAGAAGGAAGGAGGGGGCGCTGCCCCTCCCCCTAGTCCAATTCGGACTAGGCCTTGGGGGGCGCGCGGCCTGCCCTAGGCAGCCCCTCTCTCTCTCCCCCTAAAGCCCAATAAGGCCCATATACTCCCCGGCGAATTCCCGTAACTCTCCGGTACTCCGATAAATACCCGAACCACTCAGAACCTTTCCGATGTCTGAATATAGCCTTCCAATATATCGATCTGTACGTCTCGAACACTTTGAGACTCCTCGTCATGTCCCTGATCTCATCCGGGACTCCGAACAACCTTCGGTACATCAAAACACATAAACTCATAATACCGATCGTCACCGAACGTTAAGCGTGCGGACCCTACGGGTTCGAGAACTATGTAGACATGACCGAGACTCATCTCCGGTCAATAACCAACAGCGGAACCTGGACGCTCATATTGGCTCCTACATATTCTACGAAGATCTTTATCGGTCAAACCGCATAACAACATACGTTGTTCCCTTTGTCATCGGTATGTTACTTGCCCGAGATTCGATCGTCGGTATCTCAATACCTAGTTCAATCTCGTTACCGGCAAGTCTCTTTACTTGTTCCGTAATGCATCATCCCGCAACTAACTCATTAGTGACATTGCTTGCAAGGCTTATAGTGACGTGCATTACCGAGAGGGCCCGGAGATACCTCTCTGATACTCGGAGTGACAAATCCTAATCTCGATCTATGCCGACCCAACAACACCTTCGGAGACACCTGTAGAGCATCTTTATAATCACACAGTTACGTTGTGACGTTTGATAGCACACAAGGTGTTCCTCCGGTATTCGGGAGTTGCATAATCTCATAGTCATAGGAACATGTATAAGTCATGAAGAAAGCAATAGCAACATACTAAACGACCAAGTGCTAAGCTAACGGAATGGGTCAAGTCAATCACATCATTCTCTAATGATGTGATCCCATTAATCAAATGACAACTCATGTCTATGGCTAGGAAACTTAACCATCTTTGATTCAACGAGCTAGTCAAGTAGAGGCATACTAGTGACACTCTGTTTGTCTATGTATTCACACATGTACTAAGTTTCCGGTTAATACAATTCTAGCATGAATAATAAACATTTATCATGATATAAGGAAATATAAATAACAACCTTATTATTGCCTCTAGGGCATATTTCCTTCAGTCTCCCACTTGCACTAGAGTCAATAATCTAGTTCACATCGCCATGTGATTTAACACCAATAGTTCACATCACCATGTGATTAATATCCATAGTTCACATCGCCATGTGGCCAACACTCAAAGGGTTTACTAGAGTCAGTAATCTAGTTCACATCGCCATGTGATTAACACCCAAAGAGTACTAAGGTGTGATCATGTTTTGCTTGTGAGAGAAGTTTAGTCAACGGGTCTGCCAAATTCAGATCCGTATGTATTTTGCAAATTTCTATGTCTACAATGCTCTGCACGGAGCTACTTTAGCTAATTGCTCCCACTTTCAATATGTATCCAGATTGAGACTTAGAGTCATCTGGATCAGTGTCAAAACTTGCATCGACGTAACCCTTTACGACGAACCTTTTGTCACCTCCATAATCGAGAAACATATCCTTATTCCACTAAGGATAATTTTGACCGCTGTTCAGTGATCTACTCCTAGATCACTATTGTACTCCCTTGCCAAACTCAGTGTAGGGTATACAATAGATCTGGTACACAGCATGGCATACTTTATAGAACCTATGGCTGAGGCATAGGGAATGACTTTCATTCTCTTTCTATCTTCTGCCGTGGTCGGGCTTTGAGTCTTACTCAATTTCACACCTTGTAACACAGGCAAGAACTCTTTCTTTGACTGTTCCATTTTGAACTACTTCAAAATCTTGTCAAGGTATGTACTCATTGAAAAAACTTATCAAGCGTCTTGATCTATCTCTATAGATCTTGATGCTCAATATGTAAGCAGCTTCACCGAGGTCTTTCTTTGAAAAACTCCTTTCAAATACTCCTTTATGCTTTCCAGAAAATTCTACATTATTTCCGATCAACAATATGTCATTCACATATATTTATCAGAAATGTTGTAGTGCTCCCACTCACTTTCTTGTAAATACAGGCTTCACCGCAAGTCTGTATAAAACTATATGCTTTGATCAACTCATCAAAGCGTATATTCCAACTCCGAGATGCTTGCACCAGTCCATAGATGGATCGCTGGAGCTTGCACATTTTGTTAGCACCTTTAGGATCGACAAAACCTTCTGGTTGCATCATATACAACTCTTCTTTAAGAAATCCATTAAGGAATGTAGTTTTGACATCCATTTGCCAGATTTCATAAAATGTGGCAATTTGCTAACATGATTCGGACAGACTTAAGCATCGCTACGAGTGAGAAAATCTCATCGTAGTCAACACCTTGAACTTTGTCAAAACCTTTTTCGACAAGTCTAGCTTTGTAGATAGTAACACTACTATCAGCGTCCGTCTTCCTCTTGAAGATCCATTTATTTTCTATGGCTTGCCGATCATCGGGCAAGTCAACCAAAGTCCACACTTTGTTCTCATACATGGATCCCATCTCAGATTTCATGGCCTCAAGCCATTTCGCGGAATCTGGGCTCATCATCGCTTCCTCATAGTTCGTAGGTTCGTCATGGTCAAGTAACATGACCTCCAGAACAGGATTACCGTACCACTCTGGTGCGGATCTCACTCTGGTTGACCTACGAGGTTCGGTAGTAACTTGATCTGAAGTTACATGATCATCATCATTAGCTTCCTCACTAATTGGTGTAGGAGTCACAGGAACAGATTTCTGTGATGAACTACTTTCCAATAAGGGAGCAGGTACAGTTACCTCATCAAGTTCTACTTTCCTCCCACTCACTTCTTTCGAGAGAAACTCCTTCTCTAGAAAGGATCCATTCTTAGCAACGAATGTCTTGCCTTCGGATCTGTGATAGAAGGTGTACCCAACTATCCCCTTTGGGTATCCTATGAAGACATATTTCTCCGATTTGGGTTTGAGCCTATCAGGATGAAACTTTTTCACATAAGCATCGCAACCCCAAACTTTAAGAAACGACAACTTTTGTTTCTTCCCAAACCACAGTTCATATGTTGTCGTCTCAACGGATTTAGATGGTCCCCTATTTAACGTGAATGCAGCTGTGTCTAATGCATAACCCCAAAACGATAGTGGTAAATCGGTAAGAGACATCATAGATTGCACCATATCTAATAAAGTACGGTTACGATGTTCGGACACCATTACGCTGTGGTGTTCCAGGTGGCGTGAGTTGCGAAACTATTCCGCATTGTTTCAAATGAAGACCAAACTCGTAACTCAAATATTCTCCTCCACGATCAGATCGTAGAAACTTTATTTTCTTGTTACGATGATTTTCCACTTCACTGTGAAATTATATGAACTTTTCAAATGTTTCAGACTTATGTTTCATCAAGTAGATATACCCATATCTGCTCAAATCATCTGTGAAGGTCAAAAAATAATGATACCCGCCGCGAGCCTCAACACTCATCGGATCGCATACATCAGCATGTATTATTTCCAATAAGTCAGTTGCTCGCTCCATTGTTCCGAAGAACGGAGTCTTAGTCATCTTGCCCATATGGCATGGTTCGCAAGCATCAAGTGATTCCAAAATCCCATCAGCATGGAGTTTCTTCATGCGCTTTACACCAATATGACCTAAACGGCAGTGCCACAAATAAGTTGCACTATCATTATTAACTTTGCATCTTTTGGTTTCAATATTATGAATATGTGTATCACTACGATCGAGATCCAACAAACCATTTTCATTAGGTGTATGACCATAGAAGGTTTTATTCATGTAAACAGAACAACAATTATTCTCTAACTTAAATGAATAACCGTATTGCAATAAACATGATCAAATCATATTCATGCTCAACGCAAACACCAAATAACACTTATTTAGGTTCAACACTAATCCCGAAAGTATAGGGAGTTGCGATGATGATCATATCAATCTTGGAACTACTTCCAACACACATCGTCACCTCGCCCTTAACTAGTTTCTGTTCATTCTGCAACTCCCGTTTCGAGTTACTACTCTTAGCAACTGAACCAGTATCAAATGCCGAGGGGTTGCTATAAACACTAGTAAAGTACACATCAATAACATGTATATCCAATATACCTTTGTTCACTTTGCCATCCTTCTTATCCACCAAGTATCTAGGGCAGTTCCACTTCCAGTGACCATTTCCTTTGTAGTAGAAGCACTCAGTTTCAGGCTTGGGTCTAGCTTTGGGCTTCTTCACGGGAGCAGCAACTTGCTTGCCGTTCTTTTTGAAGTTCCCCTTCTTCCCTTTGCCCTTTTCTTGAAACTAGTGGTCTTGTCAACCATCAACACTTGATGCTTTTCTTGATTTCTACCTTCGTCGATTTCAGCATCACGAAGAGCTTGGGAATCGTTTCCGTTATCCCTTGCATATTATAGTTCATCACGAAGTTCTAGTAACTTGGTGATAGTGACTAGAGAACTCTGTCAATCACTATCTTATCTGGAAGATTAACTCCCACTTGATTCAAGTGATTGTAGTACTCAGACATTCTGAGCACATGCTCACTAGCTGAGCTATTCTCCTCCATCTTGTAGGCAAAGTACTTGTCAAAGGTCTCATACCTTTCGACATGGGCATGAGTCTGAAATACTAATTTCAACTCTTGGAACATCTCATATGCTCCGTGGCGTTTCAAAAACGTCTTTGAAGCCCCGATTCTAAGCCGTAAAGCATGGTGCACTAAACTATCAAGTAGTCATCATATCGAGCTTGCCAAACGTTCATAACGTCTGCATTTGCTCCTGCAATCGGTCTGTCACCTAGCGGTGCATCAAGGACATAATTCTTCTGTGCAGCAATGAGGATAATCCTCAGATCACGGATCCAATCCGCATCATTGCTACTAACATCTTTCAACTTAGTTTTCTCTAGGAACATATCAAAAATAAAACAGGGGAGCTAAACGCGAGCTATTGATCTACAACATAGATATGCTAATACTACCAGGACTAAGTTCATGATAAATTAAAGTTCAATTAATCATATTACTTAAGAACTCCCACTTAGATAGACATCCCTCTAATCATCTAAGTGATCACGTGATCCATATCAACTAAACCATGTCCGATCATCACGTGAGATGGAGTAGTTTTCAATGGTGAACATCACTATGTTGATCATATCTTCTATATGATTCACGCTCGACCTTTCGGTCTCCAGTGTTCCGAGGCCATATCTGCATATGCTAGGCTCGTCAAGTTTAACCCGAGTATTCTGCGTGTGCAAAACTGGCTTGCACCCGTTGTATGTGAACGTAGAGCTTATCACACCCGATCATCACGTGGTGTCTCGGCACGACGAACTTTCGCAACGGTGCATACTCAGGGAGAACACTTGTACCTTGAAATTTAGTGAGAGATCATCTTATAATGCTACCGTCGAACTAAGCAAAATAAGATGCATAAAGGATAAACATCACATGCAATCAATATAAGTGATATGATATGGCCATCATCATCTTGTGCCTTTGATCTCCATCTCCAAAGCACCGTCATGATCACCATCGTCACCGGCGCGACACCTTGATCTCCATCGTAGCATCGTTGTCGTCTCGCCAACTATTGCTTCTACGACTATCGCTACCGCTTAGTGATAAAGTAAAGCAATTACATGGCGATTGCATTTCATACAATAAAGCGACAACCATATGGCTCCTGCCAGTTGCCGATAACTCCGTTACAAAACATGATCATCTCATACAATAAAATTTAGCATCATGTCTTGACCATATCACATCACAACATGCCCTGCAAAAACAAGTTAGACGCCCTCTACTTTGTTGTTGCAAGTTTTACGTGGCTGCTACGGGCTGAGCAAGAACCGTTCTTACCTATGCATCAAAACCACAACGATATTTCGTCAAGTATGTGCTGTTTTAACCTTCAACAAGGATCGGGCGTAGCCACACTCGATTCAACTAAAGTTGGAGAAACTGACACCCGCCAGCCACCTGTGTGCGAAGCACGTCGGTAGAACCAGTCTCGCATAAGCGTACGCGTAATGTCGGTCCGGGCCGCTTCATCCAACAATACCGCCGAATCAAAGTATGACATGCTGGTAAGCAGTATGACTAGTATCGTCCACAACTCACTTGTGTTCTACTCGTGCATATAACATCTACGCATAAACCTGGCTCGGATGCCACTATTGGGGAACGTAGTAATTTCAAAAAAATTCCTACGCACACGCAAGATCATCGTGATGCATGGCAACGAGAGGGGAGAGTGTCGACCACGTACCCTCGTAGACCGTAAGCGGAAGCGTTATGACAACACGGTTGATGTAGCCGTACGTCTTCACGATCGACCGATCTTAGTACCGAACGAACGGCACCTCCGCGATCTACACACGTTCAGCTCGGTGACGTCCCACGAACTCATGATCCAGTAGAGCTTCGAGGGAGAATTTCGTCAGCACGACGGCGTGATGACGGTGTTGGTGAAGCTACCAACGGAGGGCTTCGCCTAAGCACCGCTACGATATGACCGAGGTGGATTATGGTGGAGGGGGAACCGCACACGGCTAAAAGATCAATGATCAACTTGTGTATCTATGGGGTGCCCCCTCCCCCATATATAAAGGAGTGGAGGAGGGGGAGGGCCGGCCCTCTACTATGGCGCGCCCTGGGGAGTCCTACTCCCACCGGGAGTAGGATTCCCCCCTTCCAAGTAGTAGGAGTAGGAGAGAAGGAAGGGGAAGAGAGAAGGAAGGAGGGGGCGCCGCCCCTCCCCCTAGTCCAATTCGGACTAGGCATTGGGGGGGGCATGCGGCCTGCACTAGGCAGCCCCTCTCTCTCTCTCCCCGAAAGCCCAGTAAGGCCCATATACTCCCCGGCGAATTCCGTAACTCTCCGGTACTCCGATAAATACCCAAACCACTCAGAACCTTTCTGATGTCCGAATATAGCCTTCCAATATATCGATCTTTATGCCTCGAACATTTCGAGACTCCTCGTCATGTCCCTGATCTCATCCGGGACTCCGAACAACCTTTGATACATCAAAACACATAAACTCATAATACCGATCATCACCGAACGTTAAGCGTGCGGACCCTACGGGTTCGAGAACTATGTAGACATGACCGAGACTCATCTCCGGTCAATAACCAACAGCGGAACCTGGATGCTCATATTGGCTCCTACATATTCTACGAAGATCTTTATCGGTCAAACAGCATAACAACATACGTTGTTCCCTTTGTCATCGGTATGTTACTTGCCCGAGATTCGATCGTCGGTATCTCAATACCTAGTTCAATCTCGTTACCGGCAAGTCTCTTTACTCGTTCTGTAATGCATCATCCCACAACTAACTCATTAGTTACATTGCTTGCAAGGCTTATAGTGATGTGCATTACCGAGAGGGCCGAGAGATACCTCTCCGATACTCGGAGTGACAAATCCTAATCTCGATCTATGCCGACCCAACAAACACCTTCGGAGACACACGTAGAGCATCTTTATAATCACCCAGTTATGTTGTGATGTTTGATATCACACAAGGTGTTCCTCCGGTATTCGGGAGTTGCATAATCTCATAGTCATAGGAACATGTATAAGTCATGAAGAAAGCAATAGCAACATACTAAACGATCAAGTGCTAAGCTAACGGAATGGGTCAAGTCAATCACATCATTGTCTAATGATGTGATCCCGTTAATCAAATGACAACTCATGTTTATGGCTAGGAAACTTAACCATCTTTGATTCAATGAGCTAGTCAAGTAGAGGCATACTAGTGACCCTCTGTTTGTCTATGTATTGACTCATAAACTAAGTTTCCGGTTAATACAATTCTAGCATGAATAATAAAAATTTATCATGATATAAGGAAATATAAATAACAACCTTATTATTGCCTCTAGGGCATATTTCCTTCAGTACGAGCTATCCTGACAAAAGTAGTCTTCGCCTGCCAAAGGCTCTGGTGGTGACTCTGTTGTGAGCTCCGCGATGACCTCCGTCCTGCCGTCCTAGCGGTCTTGGTCTTGTTGCACCGATATGGAAACTTTTGACTGATGCCTCAGGACTCCTCGCCCGCGCTTGCCTCCTTAACACCAAAGAGGAAACTGGTACACTACGCCCGCTGGCGCCCGCCTGGCCTTGGTCGTCATGGCTCACGTCACGCGAACCTCGTGAGGTGCCCCTTGCATAGATATCTCCACTCCTCGGGAGTCAGCCTAGTGAGACTGCCCCCAGGGAGGTCTTGGCGTCATCCGCCTCGTGAGGGTCTTGAGTGGTTGCCGCTGAAGCTGGGCCGTACCAGGCCGTTGATGGAGCCACGCTGGTGGGCCATAGGCAGGCAAGTCTGGGCATGCCCATTCCCAGGACGCTGATAGATGCACTTTTGCAACGCCTTCATGTGGGCAACACACCCCCAGTCCGGGCTCTTGGTGGTCCACGAGGCCAGTCTGGTAGGGGGTTCGGACCTGAATGCGGGAGCCGCTCCCCAGGCGGCATCCCTTGGCTCGGTGATATAAAACCACTCCTTTTGCCACATTCTGACGGCGTCGACAAAGTGGCCCTCCATCCACTGGACCCGCCTCAGTTTACTAATCATGGCCCTGCCACAGTCCGCATGTTTGCCGCCGACCACTTTGGGCTTGACGTTGAACACCATCAGCTATATACCGAAGTGCGACCGGACTCGAAGGAGCACTTCACAGAAAACGATGAAAGTCGAGATGTGGAGGAGCGAGCTGGGGGCTAGATCATGAAAATCTAGCCCGTAAAAGAACATCAACCCCCTTACGAAGGGGTGTAGAGGAAATCCAAGCCCCCTAAGGAAATGGGGGAGGAATACAACCCTTTCGCCTGGCTTGGGCGTGGGGATGATCTGGCCCTCTTCGGGGGCCCGATGGGCAATGTCGGCTGACAAATAGCCGGCCTCCTTCAACTTCAAGATGTCACCATCGGTGATGATGGAGACCTCCCACTTCCCGTTGGCGCTGGATCCGGCCATGGTCGAAGGAGACGGGGTGGGATTTGCTGTGGAAGCAGAGAAAAGGGGCGCTAGAGCTCTAAGGGTCTGCGTGAGCGGAAAGTGGAAGAAGGCGTGGGGTGTTGACTGTTGTAGCTCCCCCTTTATAGGTTGTTGATAGGCTAGGAGCTCCCTTTTTCATGTCGTTGGCTTCTCCTCTTCCCGATATGCTCGCAACGTTATGTGCGGGAAGGGGAATCAAAATCATTGATCATATCCCCTAAAAGGCCGGGCACGATCCCCACCTTGATGAGACATGTCAAACGAGGGTGGGCCTCGTGCCATGCTCAAAGAAATACTAACCGCTTGGCGTTATGGCCATACGTGACTCTTCATTGAAAGAGAAAAAGTTTTCAGATGAAGGCACTGTTTAGTCTTGAATGGTTTTTTGTTATTGCCTTCGTTTTTAAGTAAAAATACCGTTTCAGATTCCGGACATCACTTGGCTCAGAATATGAACAAAGCACATTTAAGAACTTGCCTCGCAAGCCGGATACAGTTGAGTGAGCGGATGTAGGATAGAAGCCTTGGCGTTGGAGGAAAGTTCGGGGGCTACTGAGGGAGTTATGGATTAAGGGGTCCTCGGGGCGCCGACCCATTGAATATGGGCCGGACTGGTGAAGCCGCATAGAGACAGAAGATCTATGAAGCCGTGGTATGTCCTCCAAGTTAAGGATAGGCAAGATCTTTTCATCCCTTATTGTAATCTATCTCCAGCAACCCTAACCCTATCGGTGTCTATATAAATCGAGGGTTGTAGTCTTTAGGAGGGAGATATATTCATCACTTTATCACCTTAGGGTTTAGCTCATGCTGATCTCGAGGTAGACCTACTCTGTAACCCATACTATACATCCAATATAATCAAGCAGGATGTAGGTTATAACCTCTTCGAGAGGGCCCGAACCTGGGTAAACACCGTGTTCGTCGTCCCTTGTCCCCCATCGATCCCAGATCCACAGTTCGGGACCCCCTACCCCGAGGTCTGCCAGTTTTGACACCGACACACTCCATCTTGGAGATAGTATCCTCATGAGTCTCAATGATGCCATTGGCCTCACCAAGTTGTTCCAAGAGAGCAACAAAGTGCTTCTTGGATTCACCCTTGAGCTTATTCACAAACTTGGTAAACTCATACTCATCAACATTTACCACCTCACTATCATCAACACAATCTAACAATGAAGGACTAGTAGTGATGGTGGTTTTGGTGTTTGAGGTTACCTTGTTGATACATTTGGCCATAAGGCACTTGGCAATGGTGTTCTCGTTGGGGGCGCCGAGGAGAGAGACCTTGGAGGGGGAAGATGTGGCAATTGCAATGGTTGGCGTTGCCATTCCTTCTCCACTTGTGTCTTCATCATCATCATCGGATGCGTATCTTCATGCGCCACCAAGCCCTTTGGAGGAGTCATCTTGGTGAAGTTGTTCTTGCTTGGGAAAGACTTGGCTTTGTCTTTGCGAATGAGTTTGCCACCATTGTCTTCCCTCTTCTCATAAGGGCACTCCACCACAAAGTGACTCACATTGCCGCAATTATAGCAAGTCCTCACACGTTGCTTGTTATTTAAGCCACTTGAGTTGTTCTTGGTGAATTTGGTCCTTGAGTTCCTCTTGTTGCCTCAAAATTGCCTTGACACAAGAGCCATGTGCTCATGGTAAGCATATTTGCTATCCTCAGGGCAACACTCCTCTTCTTCCTCCTCTTCCTCTTCCGGAATGGCCTTGGCCTTCAAAGCAAGGGTGGTTGAGCTTTTCTTTGACCGGACACGAGCAAGAGCATTGTTGGCGGTCTTGTTCATGATGTTCATGGCAATAAACTCATCGAACACTTCACTTGAGGTTAAGGTGTGAAATTCTGGCCTTTGACGAATCACGGAAGACATGGCCTTGTTGAAGGGCATAATGACCTTGAGAAACTTGCGCTTGATCCAATTGTCATCCGTATCCTTGCTCCCATGGTCTTTGAGAGCAACTGCAAGAGTTGTCACCCTCCAGTAGAGATCACGCGGATCCTCATCTTCTAGCATCACGAATTCATCGGCCACATAAAGGACTACTTCAAAGTTGGACCATTGGATGCTTGAGCTCCCCTTGTACAAAGATACAATATGTTCCCAACAATCCTTTGCACGAGTGAAGGGACATAAGTGAGATAGATCTTCGGGTGGCACCGCATCTTGAAGGATGAACAAAGCGGAGTGATTGTATTGATTGTCCACTTCTTCTCTTGGGGTGAAGTTGTTTGTATCATGCGGGTAGAAGCCTTTCTCAATGATTCTTCAAAGGTTTGTTGAGCTGTGATTCAATGAGACTTGATACGAAAAACCCAATTAGCAAAATCACCCTTAACAAGCTTAGGACAAGGACAATGATTATTGATGTGAGGTGTAGGAACCGGTCCTCCATAGACCGGGGGAGGGGGAACCGAGACAAAGGTTCCCGTCCCATTCTTGTCATGAGGGGAATAAACATGAGTACCTTTAGCCGCTTCCTTACCGGAATTGGCCTCCAATTCTGATACGGTGGGATTGACCACAAGCAAAGGATCGGGAGAAGCTTTCAACCCCTCAAGCAAATCTTTTAGCATGGACTTGACTTCGGTCGCCATAGACATCTTAAGTGAAGCCATAGCTTGATTTAAGTCGTCTCTGTAATCGAAGTCAACTCCACCGCCTCGGGCACTTCCTCCTCGGTGTCAACCATACTCTTCGGGTGGTGAAACCCTTAATTAAGAGACGAGGCTCTGATACCAATTGAAAGGATCGATATGGTTGACTAGAGGGGGGGGTGAATAGGCAACTACCAATTTTTAGCTTTTCTTAACAAATTAAGGTTAGCAACAAAGGTTGTCTAGATGTGCAACTAGGTGAGCAACCTATATGAAGCTAACCAACAACAACAACAAGTGCAAGCAAAGGATACAACACAACAATAGCTTGCACAAAGTAAAGGTAAGAGATAACCACAAGTGGAGCCGGTGGAGATGAGGATGTGTTGCCGAAGTTCCTTCCCTTTGAGGGGAAGTACGTCTCCATTGGAGCGGTGTGGAGGCACAATGCTCCCCAAGAAGCCACTAGGGCCTTCTCCTCATGCCCTCACACAATGCAAGATGCCGTGATTCCACTGGTGGTGCCCTTGAAGGCGGTAACCGGACCTTTACAAACAAGGTTGGGGCTCTCTCCACAACCGAACTGGAGGCTCCCAACGAACCACGGAGCTTCACCAGAATGGAATGTGGCTCCGAGGTGACCTCAACCGTCTAAGGTGCTCAAACACCCAAGAGTAACAAGATCCGCAAGGGATTAGTGGGGGGATCAAGTTTCTCTTGGTGGAAGTGTAGATCAGGGCCTTCTCAACCAATCCCTAGAAAACCAACAAGTTTGATTGGCTAGGGAGAGAGATCGGGTGAAAATGAGCTTTGGAGCAACAATGGAGTTTGGGGGGAGGAGAGGTGAGTCTTCTTGGGGAAGAAGACCCCCTTTTATAGTGGGGGAACAATCCAACCGTTATCCCCTCATTCAGCCCGCAGCGAGCGGTACTACCGCTTGGCCCAGCGGTACTACTGATGGAGCCGTGCACAACACCTGCACATGACAAGGGGGAAGGGACAGAGGAGCGGGCCTTTGAGCAGCACTAGCAGCGGTGGTAGGTGCGGTACTACCGCTTGTGAGCGGTACTACCGCTCCTACTGCCACTGAACTGGACACGAGAAGCGCAGGTCTCGAGTTGAGGCGGTACTAGCGCGGAACCGGAACGGTAGTGCCGCTTGATGCTCTGGGCGGTACTACCGCTGCTACAACGGTACTACCGCCTGTTGCTCTTGGCGGTACTTCCGCTCAGGGCCGCGGTACTACCGTTGACACCTCTCCTATGCCACTTCCACGATACCGGAGGATCCTCCAAGGATGAGGAAAGGAGCTGGGGGTGCAAAAGAGATGTTTACGTGTTGATTCCACCCTAGCCTTTCTGATACGGACCCCCTCTTGATAATATGGTATCTCCTACGACTCAAGTCCACCAAACCGAAATGAAGGAGAACTACACTGTCCTCACTTTGAGCTCTGAGGGGAATAAATCGTCTTGTGCCAATGAATGAATATCTGAAATGCTCAATGCATATGATTAGTCCACAAGCGCATTGTCATCAAACACCAAAACCACCTTAGAGATAGATATTCCCTAACACCAAGTAACTAGACAACACAAATATATCCTTTGACAATACACAATTCTATGCTTCACTCTTGTCAAATTAGATACATATGTGGTTCCTTGCAAACTAACCCTTGTAGGAAGATGAACTACAAATGAAAGGATTGCTCTCAACTTCACTCCGTGAGCATTCACCTCAAGTTCAACTACATGAGGGATATCTACACCAAACATCAATGTAAGTCACCACATCCTAGAGAAGCTTTACTCAAAGATATGAGTCAAAGCACCCCAACAAGATGTGAATACATTGACAGGCTTAAATGAAAAATGGTAACCCCATTTTGAGATTAATGATGAGTATGACCTATGATCAAGTGATCTCACTTGACTCCTAAGTCAATATACACTAAGGTAGGTGACCTAGTCACCGACCCTCTATAGATGAAGTTCTCTAGTTGCTACCTTTGTTTGCTTTCTTCTTGCTAGTGTTTTCCCCTTTCAAAATGAAGTTTCATCTAGATCTTATTTCTTTATGTGTTCTTTTATTTAGTTTAGTTTGTTTCTAGTAAATTCATTGCAAATATTATTTGAATTCCCTGAAAATCTTTGTGAGATCTTTAGTGCAAGTGAGCTAAGTCGACGAAATTTTCTCTCTGTGTTGAACTCGGTCTCTCCGATCTGAAACTCATCGATCTCACCGAAGTGCAAATAAACCAGGCACACAGTTCATCGGTGCCACAAAAATGCACTAACTCGAACCAGCCGATGTGCTCTATCTGCGATCTATCCATCTCAGAGTCACCAATCGAAACAATTCAGAGTCACCGATTTCATTGTTGAAAGAATCTTTTGCCAAACCTATTTATTTCTTTTATCCAGCTTCACTCGATGATTCTTTCTCTCTACATGCATCTAAAATTACATCATGCCTAGTTGTGCCTCTCCAGGAGCACACCCGCTTGACTCATTATCTTGAAACCTCATTTTTCTTTCAAATTGATATCAAAGGTGGAGAGAGATGCACATCAAAGCTTACTTCTAAAGATGCATTATACAAAAGAGGAGAGAACCTGCATGTTTCTAAGAGGGGAGAAACATGTTGATAATTCTAATTGATAATATCTTAGCTTGATAAGTAAAGTCTACTCTGATTCTAGTTTTGTTCCGATTTTGTCTTACCCTACCTAATCCCACTATCCAATGTTAGTTTCAGGGGGAGAGGAAGCACAAGTCTAGGGGATAAAAATCCTTGATATCTTATTGCAAATCTTGTTTTCTCTTTGGAGAGATGTCTACACCCGAAATAAGTACTCACCCAGTGATACTTATCTCATACATGTCGTCCAAATCTTGGTAATCCTGTACGTCTTGTGGCCCCTTCTTATTGAAGTTATCTTGTGTTCTCTAACCTTGTTTTCTCAAGCTTATTTCTCCAAGGACCACTTCAAGAACCTCAAGGTAAGTATATGCATCACACTCATGTGCATGATGATTTGTTGCTTATTGCACATATTGTTCGCAAGAAAGAATCATGGACATGAAGGTATATCTTTCATCATGTTGCTCTGATGCATGTGGCCAAGATACATGTAACTCATTCCTCCCTATTGCACACTCACATTTTCATGAATTATCATCACTTACATGTTTGCACGCTTGTTGGGGGAGCATATGCATGTTACATGTTCGTTCAAAGTTTTAATGTACTATTTTCTGTATTCCTACTTGAAGCTTTGATGTAAGTTGTCATCAATTACCAAAAAGGAGGAGATTGAAAACACATTTGCTCCCTTGCTGGTTTTGGTAGTCAATGTCAACATACATGTTGTTGGACTAACACTTTTATCTAGTATATTTCAGATAAGTTCAACAGTGGCATGGCAAGGACATGAGGATGTGGACCCCTTCAAAATGCTAAGGACAAGAATTAGCAGCCCCAAGACTCTATATCTTTAGTTTAGTGATCCAAGATATCACATTGAGTCCCTTAGGAAAGCCAATACTATTAAAAGGGGATGAGATATTGATGATGAGGTTGTTGCTCAAATGCTTAGTGATATTGCTCCAAAAACCCTCAGTCATTTTCTCAAACACATCTGTCGAAAACCCTAATTCTTCATCTCGGTCCCACCGATATCATCTACTCCAGACCCACCGAGATGAACCCACACTTTGCCAGAGCCGAACCCTAGCAATTCTGTTTGAGCAAAATGGATCTCGGTCCCACCGAGATGGCCTAACCAAATTTCTGTGATGACATTGTTTGACTTCGGAACCACCAAGTTGAAACAATTGGAAATTCCAAAACGAAGTTTTGCCCTATCCATTGCACTTCAGTCCCACCGAGTTGTTCCACTTCGGACCCACCAAAAAGCCCAACGTTCATATGTTTTACACATATCGATCTCATCGAGATTATGTTCGGTCTCACCGATTTGAGTCAAAAGTGTGTAATGGTTGGATTTTTGGTGAAGGCTATTTATACCCCTCCACCCCCCATCTATTCTCTAAGAGAGCCATCAGAATGAAACACTACTTCCACCATTCATTTTCTTAGAGAGAACCACCTACTCATGTGTTGAGATCAAGAGATTCCAATCCAACCATTTGAACCTTGATTTCTAGCCTCTTCAAGTTGCTTTCCGCTCCAATCCTTCTCCTACCCAAGCCAAATCTGTGGGAGAGAGATTGAGTGTTGAGGAGACTATCATTTGAAGCACACGAGCAAGGAGTTCATCACCTACACAACATCTATAACCTTTTGGAGAGTGGTGTCTCCTAGATTGGTAAGTGTCACTTGGGAGCCTCCAAGATATGGAGTTGAACCAAGGAGTTTGTAAGGGCAAGGAGATCGCCTACTTCTTGAAGATCTACCAGAATGAGGCTAGTCCTTCATGAACGTAAGCCATGGTGGAATAGATAAGGTTGCTTCTTCATGGACCCTTCATGGGTGGATCCCTCTATGAACTCGTGCAACCGTTACCCTCCGTTGGTTGAAGTCTCCATCAACGTGGATGTATGATAGAACCACCTATTGGAACCACGCCAAAAATCATTGTGTCCTCATTGTGTTCCATCTGTATCCCTTACTTTCCGCACATTGCATGCTTTACAATTTCTGCTACTCTGTCTCTAGATATGCACGTGTAGAAAGCCTTGGTGTTATCTGAACTTTTGCCAAAATCTGCCTCCTTTTCAAGATAACTAAAAGCTGCACCTTCGATTGGTCTAGAGTCTATTCACGCCCCTCTAGACCTATCTTCTCCGATCCCATGAATGTATACAAATTTTAACCTTAAAGGAGTACTTGACCAAGTGATGATGTCTCTTCGTGTTAATTAACTCTTCGAACAACGCATAGGTATGATCTTTTGAAGCACCTCGCAAGAATAGCATTAGAACATCATGTACATTTGTTGTACATGATTTAGGCAACATAGTAGTGTTCGAAATATACCCTAGAGGCAATAATAAATTGGTTATTGTCATATTTCCCTGTTCCTGATAAAAGTTTATTATCCAAGCTAGAATTGTATTGACTGGAACCTAGATACATGTGTGGATATGTAAACAACATGTGTCCCTAGTGGGCCTCTACTAGACTTGCTCGTTGATCAAAGATGGTTAAGGTTTCCTAACCATAGACATGAGTTGTCATTTGATAACGGGATCACATCATTAGGAGAGTGATGTGATGACAAGACCCAACCGTAAGCTTAGCATATGATCGTATCACATAAGTTTACTACTACTGCTTTCTTCATGTCAATATATGTTCCTAAGACCATGCGATCATGCAAATCCCTGACACCAGAGGAATACCTTGTGTGCTATCAAACGTCACTTCGTAATTGGGTGATCATAAAGGTGCTCTACAGATATCTCTGAAGGTGTCTGATGGGTTGGCATGAATCGAGACTGGGATTTGTCACTCCGTATGACAGAGAGGTATCTCTGCGCCCTCTGGGTATTACAACATCGTAAAGATCTTGCAAGCAATGTGGCTAAGGAGTTAGTCATGGGATCTTGTATTATGGAATGAGTAAAGAGACTTGCCGGTAACGAGATTGAACTAGGTATGGAGATACCTGATACGTCTCCAACGTGTCTATAATTTTTGATTGTTCC
Organism: Triticum aestivum; assembly: GCF_018294505.1. Taxonomy (NCBI): domain Eukaryota; kingdom Viridiplantae; phylum Streptophyta; class Magnoliopsida; order Poales; family Poaceae; genus Triticum; species Triticum aestivum. The sequence continues at coordinate 332,865,578 of NC_057802.1, read as the reverse complement.
ATGCTATTATATTATCCATCTTAGATGTTTTATATACATTATTATGATTTTTATATCATTGTTTGGGACTAACCTATTCACTTAGTGCCCAGTGATAGTTGATGTTTTTCCCTTGGTTTTGCCTTTAGAGAAAATCAATACCAAACGGAGTCCAAATGGAACGAAACTTTTTGAGGTTTTTTCTTGGACCACAAGACACCCTGGAAGCTTCGGGAGGAGGCTAGAAGGGCCATGAGATGGCCATAAGCTCAAGGGGCGCGCCCCAGGGGGCGCCCTGCAAGCTTGTGGGGCCCCCGTGGCTCCTCTAACCCTATTCATTCTTCTATAAATACCCAAATATTCCCCATAGACCAGAGGGCACACCAAAAATACTTTTCCGCCACCGCAAGCTTCTGTTCTCGTGAGATCCCATCTGGGGACCTTTTTTGGTACTCCGCCGGAGGGGGATTCGATCACAGAGGGCTTCTACATCAACCTTCCAGCCCTTCCGATGATGTGTGAGTAGTTTACCACAGACCTATGGGTCCATAGCTAGTAGATAGATGGCTTCTTCTCTCTCTTTGATCTAAATACAATGTTCTCCTTGATGTTCTTGGAGATCTATTCAATGTAACCTTCTTTTGCGGTGCGTTTGTTGAGATCCGATGAATTGTGGATTTATGATCAGATTACCTATGAATATTATTTGAGTCTTCTCTGAACTCTTTTATGCATGATTTATATAGCTTTGTATTTCTCTCCGATCTATTGATTTGGTTTGGCCAACTATATTGTTTTTTCTTGCAATGGGAGAGGTGCTTTGTAATGGGTTCAATCTTGCAGTGCTCAATCCCCGTGACAGAAGGGGACATGACACATATTTGTATTGTTGACATTAAGGTTAAAAAGATGGGTTTTTTCATATTGATTGGATCTATCCATCTACATCATGTCATCTTGCTTAAGACGTTACTCCATTTTTGTTAACTTAATACACTAGATGCATGCTGGATAGCGGTCGACGTGTGGAGTAATAGTAGTAGATGAAGGCAGGAGTCGGTCTACTTGTCTCGGACGTGATGCCTATATAAATGATCATTGCCTTAGATATCGTCATGATTATTCACTTTTCTATGAATTGCTCAACAGTAATTTGTTTACCCACCGTATGCTTTCTTTCAAGAGAGAAGCCGAAAACTATGGCCCCCGGGTCTATCTTTTATCATATTATTTTCAGATCTACAAAATCGAAAACACAAAAAAACCTTGCTGCAAGTAACCGTGAAGGGATTGACAACCCCTTTATCGCGTTGGGTGCAAGTATTTGTTTGTTTGTGCAGGTGCTATCATTGGAGACTTGTGTGTTCCTCCTACTGGTTTGATACCTTGGTTCTTAACTGAGGGAAATACTTATCTCTAGTTTGCTGCATCACCCTTTCCTCTTCAAGGGAAAACCAACGCAAGCTCAAGAAGTAGCATGAATAATTTCTGGCACCATTGCCGGGGAGGATCTACATCAAGCCTACCAAGTACCTATCATAAACTCTCATCTCTTGCATTTACATTATTTGCAATTTGCCTCTCATTTTCCTCTCCCCCACTTCTAAAACTTTTTCATAAAAATACATAAATATTTGCATTTTATTTGCCTCCTTTCCGTTTGCCTTTTTCTTGTTAGATCTTTTGTTTACTTGCCTGGAGACTTTCATCATGAGTGATTTTGGTATGGCAGAAACAGATGATGGCAGGACGCCTAACATTGGAAGTTCTGCCAATCTTGATGGTAAAACTTTTGTGTTGGGACAAGGGAATTTTATAGGGAAAGGTGTCATCCAAGAATTCTTTAATTGCATTGGGACTTTAGCTTTTGATGATGCCCCTATACATAAAAGGACCAAGACTTATGCCGATGCTATTTCCGCACTTGTTCTTAAACTTGAGAGAAAATTTATCCGCACTCATCCTACTTTACAAAGATGATTTTATGAGCTGCCAGTCATAAAAAATCCTAGGGCTAAAAAGATAGCTACCCTTGTCCTCATGAATGAATTTGATCACATAGTGCGGGAAGCTAGAGAGATCTTTGATTTTTATGGTATGAACCGTGAAAAACTGATAATAGATTAGATCCTTTATAATAGTGATTATATGTTAAGGCATTTGCTTCGCAATGATCACATCTTTGATGAAAATCTGAAAAAGAAATTCCCTCCTTTAAGTATGATTCAACAAGTTTTCAATGATATCAACCAACACTACTCTTGGATTGTAGCCGGTAATCAAAAAGGATATGTAGATGAGTAACTTGCTAATGCTAAAATTTCTATGGATGATGTGTTTTATGTTATGTTTGAAAAACCTCTGGATGAAAATACGCTTAAGGAAAAAGAGAAGAAATATGACAATACCTATATCTATGCAATATGCCTAGCGAAGGGCGTAAAAAGATAGCGCTTGTTGGGCATAAAATGAACCCGCTATTGGTTATTGACCAGAGAGGAGACTCGGTCATGCCTACATGATTCTCGAACATGTAGGGTCCGCCAGATTAACGTTCTTTGGCGCTAGAGTAGTATTAGGATATGTACGTTGATGATCGAATGTTGTTTGGTGTCCTGGATGAGATCCCGGAGGTCGCGAGGAGCTCCGGAATGGTCCGGAGGTAAAGAGTTATATATGGGAAGTCATATTTTTGCTACCGGAAAAGTTTCGGGTTTTGCCAGTATTCTACTGGGAAGCTTCCGGAGGGTTCCAGAGGAGTCTGGAAGGGTCCCTCCAGCCCCTAGGGCATGCATGGGCTGTAGGGAGTGTGCCCTTGACTTATTGGGCCAGGGGCATGATGCGGCTTGAAACTACCTTAGTATTTCCCCAAAGAGGATGGATGATGCAGCACAGCTACAGTAAGTATTTCCCTCAGTTGTGAAACCAATGTTATCGAACCAGTAGGAGGGCCTAGCCAAGCTATGTAAATGGTATCTGCACACAAAGAGCAAATACTTGCAACCCAACGTGTAAGAGGGGTTGTCAATCCCTCCTCGGTAAAAAGATATATTTAGTAGTATGAGATTGGATAAATAGATCTGAACAAAACACGAAATAAAAGATGGAAATAAAAAGTGCAGCATGATAATTTTGGGGTTTTGGAATAATAGATCTGAAAACAAATGTGGCGAAAAATAGATCGGAAAGCAATATGATAAAAGATAGACCCGGGGGCCGTAGATTTCACTAGTGGCTTCTCTCAAGAAAATAGCAGACGGTGGGTAAACAAATTACTGTTGGGAAATTGATAGAAGATCAAATAATTATGACGATATCCAAGGCAATGATCATTATATAGCATCACATCCAAGATTAGTAGACCGAAACAATTCTGCATCTACTACTATTACTCCACACATCGACTGCTATCCAGCATGCATCTAGTGTATTAAGTTCATGGAGAAACGGAGTAATGCAATAAGAATGACGACATGATGTAGACAAGATCTATTCATGTAGGAATAGACCCCATCTTGTTATCCTTAATAGCAACGATTCATACGTGCCTCGCTACCCCTTTTGTCGCTAGGTGAGGACACTGTAAGATTGAACCCATCACAAAGCACCTCTTCCCATGGAAAGAAAAATCGATCTAGTTGGCCTAACTAAACCAAAGATACGAAGACGAAATGCGAGGCTATAAGTAATCATGCATATAAGAGATCAACGAAGACTCAAATAATATTCATGGATACAGATCTGATCATAAACTTGAACTTCATCGGATCCCAGAAAACACACTGCAAAAAGTCATTACATAAAATAGATCTCCAAGAGACCATTGTATTGAGAATCAAAAAGAGAGAACAAGCCATCTAGCTACTGCCTATGGACCCGTAGGTCTATGGTGAACTAGTAACACATCATCGGAGAGGCACCAATGAGGATGATGAACGCCTCTGTACGGTGTTATATTGGATCTCGTGGTTATGGAACTTGCGGTGGCTGGAATTGTGTTTCGGCGACTCCCCTAGGGTTTCTGGAATATTTGGGTATTTATAGAGCTAAGAGGCGGTGGAGGAGACCCCATGGGCCCCACAACCCATCAGGGCGCGCGAGGGGCCTTTGGCGCGCCCTGGTGTCTTGTGGGCCCCACGGGCCTCCCCCAGGTGCTTCATTGGCTCCCTAGTTGTCTTCTGGTCCAAAAAAATCTCCAAAAAGTTTTGCTACATTTGGACTCCGTTTGGTACTGATATTCTGCGAAGTAAAAAACAACAACTGGCACTGGGCACTATGTCAATAGGTTAGTCCCAATAAATGATATAAAGTTGCTATAAAATGATTGTAAAACATCCAAGAATGATAATACAACAGCATGGAACAATAAAAAATTATAGATATGTTGGAGACGTATCAGGACACCAGCCCCACAAGGCCCATGCGCCTAAGGCATGGGGAACCCTAAGGGGGAGGGCCCTCCACTTGGCTTGGAGGGCACTCCTCCCCCCTCTGGCCGCCACCCCTCCTTGGAGGAGGGGCAAAGGGGGTTCTGCCCCTTCCCCTTGCTCCTATAAATAGAGGAGGGGTGGGGAGGGCAACAACGCACCAATCCCTTCCCCTCCCATGGGCAGCCCCTCTCCCATCTTCCAGAGTTCTTCCTCGTTCGTAGTTCTGGAGGCGCTTGGCGAAGCCCTGCTGGCATTGCTCCACCACCATCTCCACCATGTCGTCATGCTTGTCGAGATCCCATCTACTTATCCTCCCTCGCTTACTGGATCAAGGAGGTGGAGATGTCACTGATCCGCACGTGTGCTGAACGCGAAGGTGCCGTCCGTTCGGCGTTGGATCTAATTGGGTCATGATTGGATCGTGAAGAGTATGACTACATCAACTGCGTAATATACGCTTTCGCTTAACGGTCTACGAGGGTACATAGACACACTATTCCCTCTCATTGCTATGCATCTCCATAGATAGATCTTGGGTGTTCGTAGGATTTTTTTGTTTTCCATGCTTCGTTCCCCATAAGTGGCATCATGAGCTAGGTCTATGCGTAGATAATATACACGAGTAGAACACAAAGAAGTTTTGGGCGTTGAAAATCAGATTGCTTACCTCTAGATGTTATTTTGGATTCGGCGGTATTGTGGGATGAAGCAGCCCAAACCAACTTTACTTGTCCTCGTACAAGAGACCGGTTCCACAGATAGACATGCAACTTGTATTGCATAAAAGTGACTGGTGGGTGTCTGTCTCTCCTAGTTTAGTTGAATTCGATTTGACAATACCGGTCCTTATAGAAGGTTAAAAGGAAACTTGATTAACACCTTTTTGATTTTCGGTAGGTAAGAACGGTTCTTGCTAGTTGCCCAGAGCAGCCACGTAAAACTTGCAACAACAAAGTAGAGGACGTCTAACTTGTTTTTGCAGGGCATGTTGTGATGTGGTACGGCCAAAATGTGATGTAATATATGTTGATGTATGAGATGATCATGTGTTGTAATAGGTTCACGACTTGCATGTCGATGAGTATGGCAATCGGCAGGAGCCATATGGTTGTCTTTAATTTATTGTATAACATGCATGTCAATCATTAAACGCCATGTAATTGCTTTACTTTATCACTATGCGTTAGCAATAGTTGTAGAAGCAATAGTTGGAGATACGACCACGTGACGACACAATGATGGAGATCATGGTGTCATACCGGTGACTATGGAGATCATGCCGGTGCTTTGGAGATGGAGATCAAAAGCACAAGATGATGATGGCTATATCATCTCACATATTGATTTCCATGTGATGTTTATCTTTTATGCATCTTATTTTTCTTAGGACGACGGTGGCATTATAAGATGATCCGTTCACTTAATTTCAAGATAAAAGTGTTCTCCCTAAGTATGCACCATTGTGAAAGTTCGTCGTTTCAAAGTACCTCGTGATGATCAGGTGTGATAGACTTTATGTTCGCATACAACGGGTGTAAGCCAGTTTTACACATGCGGAATACTTGGGTTAAACTTGACGATCCTAGCATGTACAGACATGGCCTCAAAACATGGATGACCGAAAGGTCAAACATGAGTCATGTAGCAGATATGATCAACATGGAGATGTTCACCATTGATGACCACCCCATCTCACGTGATGATCAGACATATGGGTTGGTTAATTTGGATCATATAACGCTTGGACAACTTGACGGATGTTGATAGTGGGAGTTCATTAGTAATTTGATTAACTGAACTAATTATCATGAACTTGGTCTAAATTGTCTTTGTAGATTATGTTGTAGATCAATGGCTGACGCAGTTGCTCCCCTGAATTTGAATACATTCCTAGAGAAAACTAAGTTGAAAGATGATTGTAGCAATTATGCGGACTGGGTCCTCAATCTGAGTATTGTCTTCATCGTTGCACAGAAGGCTTATGTCCTTGATGCACCGTGGTGCACCACCCCCTCTAGCATAGTTTGTGGATGTTGTGAACATCTGGCAGGCACGTTCTGATGACTACTCGATAGTTTAGTGACCCATGCTTTACGGCCTAGAACCAGGGCTCCAAAGACGTTTTGAGCACCATGGAGCATTGGAGCATATGACATGTTACAAGAGCTGAAATTGGTATTCAAGCTCATGCCCATGTCGAGAGGTATGAATCCTCCAACAAGTTCTTCAGCTGTAAGATGGAGGAGAACAACTCCGCTAGTGAGCACGTACTTAAAATGTCTGGGTACTACAATCGATTGAATCAGTTGGGAGTTAATCTTCCATACGAAGTAGTGATTGACAGAGATCTCCAGTCACTACCACCTTGATACAAGAGCTTCATGATGAACTATAACATGCAAGGGATGAAGAAGATGATCCCTGAACTGTTCGTGATGCTTAATGTCGCGGAGGTAGAAATCAAAAAGGAGCATCAAGTGTTGATGGTTAACAAGACCACTAGTTTAAAGAAAGGCAAGGGCAAGAAGGGAAAATTCAAGAAGAACGGCAAACCAGTTGCCGCTCCCGTGAAGAAACCCAAGGCTGGACCCAAACCTGAGACTAAGTGCTTCTATTGCAAGGGGAATGGTCACTGGAGGCGGAACTGCCCCAAATACTTGGCAGATAAGAAGGCTGGTGATGACCCACAAGTATAGGGGATCAATGATAGTCCTTTCGATAAATAAGAGTCTTGAACCCAGCAAGGAGCAGAAGGAAATGACAAGTGGTTTTCAGCAAGGTAATTTCTGCAAGCACTAAAATTGTCGGTAACAGGTAGTCTGATAGCAAGATAATTTGTAATGAGAAAGTAACGGTAATGGTAAATAAAGTGCAGCAAGGTACCCCAATCCTTTTGTGGCAAAGGACAGGCCAAAACGGTCTCTTATAATAAGCAAAGCATTCTTGAGGGCACAAGGGAATTTCACCATGTCACCTCCATCATGTTGGTTTGATTCGTGTTTGCTACTTTGATAATTTGATATGTGGGTGGATCGGTGCTGAGGTGATGTTCTTACTTGAACAAACCTCCTACTTATGATTATCCCCCTCACAATCATCTGCAACTACGAGAAAAGTATTAAGATAAAATCTAACCATAGCATTAAACTTTTGGATCCAAATCGGTCCCTTACGAAGTAGCGCATAAACTAGGGTTTAAGCTTCTGTCACTCTAGCAACCCATCATCTAATAACTACTCCACAATGCATTCCCTTAGTCCCAAAGATCGTGAAGTGCCATGTAGTTGACATTCACATGACACCACTAAGGGAATCACAACATACATATCATCAAAATATCGAACACATATCAAGTTCATATGATTAGTTGCAACATGACTTCTCCCGTGACCTCAAGAAGAAAAGTAACTACTCACAAATGATATTCATGCTCAAGATCAGAGGGGTATTAAATAGCATAATGGATCTCAACATATAATCTTCCACCAAATAAACCATATAGTAATCAACTACAAGATGTAATCAACACTACTAGTCACCCATAGGTACCAATCTGAGGTTCTGGTACAAAGATTGAACACAAGAGATGAACTAGGGTTTGAGAGGAGATGGTGTTTTTGAAGACGTTGATGAAGATTGGCCTCCCAAAGATGAGAGGGTTGTTGGTGATGACGATGTCTTCGATTTCCCCCTCCGGGAGGGAAGTGCCCCCGACGGAATCGCTCCGCGGGAGGGCAAAAATGCTCCTGCCCAAGTTCCTCCTCGAGACGGCGGTGCTCCGTCTCGAAAGCTCTCCGTATTTTTTTTCTAGGTCAAAATGACTTACATACCAGAAGATGGGCAGCGGAGGTGGGCTAGGCTGAGCACAACCCACCAGGGCGTGCCTGGGGGTGGGGGGGGGGGCGGGCGCCCCCTGGTGTCTTGTGCTCACCAGGTGGGCCCCCTCTAGTAGTTATTTGCTCTAGTATTTTCTACATATTCCAAAACAATTCTCCGTCAATTTTCAGCTCATTTGGAGATGTGCAGAATAGGTAACTCTGACATAGCTTTTTCAGTCCAGAATTCTAGCTCCCGGCATTCTCCCTCTTTGTGGGAAACTTGCATATTATGAGAGAAAAGGCATTAGAATGACCCCAAAAAGCATTATTATGCATAAAAACATTATAAATACAGTAGGAAATCATGATGCAAAATGGACATATCAACTCCTCCAAGTTTAGACCTCGCTTGTCCTCAAGCGAAAGCCGATATCCAAAAACATGTCCACATGATTAGAGAGAGAGGTGTCTATAAAAACAAAATACGGACATAGTAGCATCATGCTTATTATTATTAAAGAAACAAAAAATTTCATAAACTTTTCCATATAACTTCTCATGAACAACTAAGAATTCATCACAACGTTGAAGTATAAAGCATAAACCTAATTGAAAACCAACAAACTATGTTCTCAGTCAAGTTTGCAACTACAATTCATCATATTTTCAGGAAGGGTCTCGTATCGGAGCCTTTTGGTAAGTCCACATACTCAACCATATTTTAGTCTTCTATGATTGCTGACACTCAAAGCATAGCCATGAACAAAAAGTTTCAACCGGACGCATAGAAAGATAGGGGCTTATAGTTTTGCCTCCCAACGTATTCACCTCAAGGGTGATGTCAACAATAATAACTCATGCTCACTCACATCCAACTGGATATATGTGCCTAGATCTTTCCTCACCACATGATGCTTGCAAAAATAGAAAATAAAAAGGAAAGGGAAGAATACTTTGACTCTTACATAAAAGTAAATGCATAAAAGAAAAAGATAGGACCTTCGCAGAGGGAAGCAGAGGTTGGCATGCGCTTTTTGGTTTGTATGCCAAATCCCTTAATGCAAAAGAACGTCATGTTATATTGCCCCTTATGATAGCAACCTTTATTATGCAGTCTATTGCTTTATTACTTTGCCATCACAAGTTCGTACAACACTCAATTTCTCTTACACTAAATGATCAAAACATTTAGAATCATTTTTATTGCCTTATTACACCGATGACAACTTACTTGAAGGATCTTACTCAATCCGTAGGTAGGTTTGGTGGACTCTCAAAACATGATTTTGGGTTTAGGGTTTTTGGATGCACAAGTTGTATCTCTACTTAGTGTGGAATTTTTTGGCTAGCAAAGATATTGAGCAAGCACCACATGTTAAAGGATCCATGACAATATAACTTCTATGTGAATATGAACAAACATAACTGATTACATTGTCTTCTTTGTCCAGCGTCAACAATTTTGGCATATAATAATTAATGGGGGCTCACAATCATAAAAGATGTCCAAGATAGTATATTTGCATGTGAATCTTCTCTTCCCTTGTTAATTCTTTCATGAGTTGCATCATTGACCAATCCTATGTTTGTCAACCTCTAATAAATTTTACCACTTATACTTTTCCTTATGTGATGTCATTACTCACCTTTTTCATTTATTTATTTCTTTTATTTGATTTCAACATAAAAGTAAAGAAACAAAAACTCAAACTAAACTTTATTATATAACTCTCACTCGATTACAAAGAAGGATAGATCACGAAACTAAAACTCGAAGATAGGTCATGCTAAACTTTATTCAACTAATTCATGATATAACTAAGGATCAACTAACATTGGCAAAGTTAATAAAAGTGATGGTTATACGACATCGGGGCGCCTCGCCCAAGCTTGGCACAAGCCAATGGGACTGCCCATACCCGTGTACTCAAGTCTGCTTTGGTGGGGAAGATGATGAAGGTGGTGGTGATGAGGTAGTAGGTTTGTCCTCCGGTTTCCAATGCAAGGGCTCACCATCAAAAGACGATGCACGAGTCTCCCAAGTCCCGCAACTGGTAGCTAAACTCATACCTTTAAATCTTGCTTCATACTCAAAAACCTGGTTTTGGAGATCATAGATTTGGCTTTGCAGAAAGTTGATTTGCTCGTTGAAGGTGAAGACGATGTCCTTCATGGGCCGACCATTGATGACCCACAAGTATAGGGATCAATTGTAGCTCTTTTCAATAAATAAGAGTGTCGAACCCAACGAGGAGTAGAAGGAAATGACAAGTGGTTTTCAACAAGGTAATGCCTGCAAGTGCTGAAATTGTAAGTAACCGAGTAGTTTGATAGCAAGATATTTTGTAACGAGAAAGTAATGATAGTAGTAACAAAAGTGCAGCAAGGTAGCCCAATCCTTTTGAGGGAAAGGACAGTCCAAAACGGTCTCTTATAGTGAGCAAAAGCGTTCTTGAGGGTACACGGGAAATTCATCTAGTCACTTTCATCATGTTGATTTGATTTGTGTTCGCTACTTTGATAAATTGATATGTGGGTGGACCGGTGCTTAGGTTCTGTTCTTACTTGAACAAACCTCCTACTTATGATTAACCCTTCCACAAGCATCCGCAACTACGGGAAAAGTATTAAAAATAAATTCTAACCATAGCATTAAACTTTTGGATCCAATCGGTCCTTTACGGAATAGCGCATAAATTGGGGTTTAAGCTTCTATCACCCTCGCAACCCATCATCTAATTACTACTCCACATTGCATTCCCTTAGGCCCAAATATGGTGAAGTGTAATATAGTCGACGTTCACATGACACCACTAAGGGAATCACAACATACATACTATCAAAATATTGAACACATATCAAGTTCACATGATTACTTGCAACATGATTTCTCCCGTGACCTCAAGAACAAAAGTAACTACTCACAAATGATAATCATGCTCAAGATCAGAGGGGTATTAAATAGCATAATGGATCTGAACATACAATCTTCCACCAAATAAACCATATAGTAATCAACTACAAGATGTAATCAACACTACTAGTCACCCACAAGCACCGATCTATAGTTCCGGTAACAAGATTGAACACAAGAGATGAACTAGGGTTTGAGATGAGATGGTGTTTTTGAAGATGTTGATGGAGATAGCCCTCCCAAAGATGGGAGATTTGTTGGTGATGATGATGATTTTCCCCTCCAGGAGGGAAGTTCCCCCGGCGGAATCGCTCCACCGGAGGGCAAAAGTGCTCCTGCCCAAGTTCCGCCTTGAGACGGTGGCGCTCTGTCCCGAAAGTCTTCTCCTTAATTTTTCTAGGTCAAAATGACTTATATACCAGAAGATGGGCACTGGAGGTGGGCCTGGGTGAGCACAACCCACCAGGGCGCGCCTGGGGTCCCTGGCGCACCCAGGTGGGTTGTGCCCACCTGGTGGGCCTCCTCTGGTACTTATTTGCTCAAATATTTATCAAATATTACATAAAAATTATCCGTGAATTTTCAGCTTGTTTGGAGTTGTGCAGCCTGACGTAGCTTTTTCAGGTCCAGATTTCCAGTTGCCGGAATTCTCCCTCTTTGTGGGTACCTTGCAAATTATGAGAGAAAATGCATTAGAATTACTCCAAAAAGCACTATTATGCATAAAAACATCATAAATAACAGTAGGAAAACATGATGCAAAATTGACGTATCAACTCCCCCAAGCTTAGACCTCGCTTGTCCTCAAGCGAAAACCAAAATCGAAAAACATGTCCACATGCTTAGAGAGAGAGGTGTTGATAAAAACAAAATACGAACATAGAAGCATCATGTTCATTATTATAACAGCAACAAATTTAAACATAAGATTCTTATCATAGAATTTTTATCATAGACTTCTGATGAATAAGTGACAATTCATCACACTATCGAAGTATAAGGCAAAAACTCTATTAGAAACCAACAAACTATGTTCTCAGTCAACTTTGCAACTACAATTCATCATCTTTTCAGGAAGGGTCACGTGTCGGAGCCTTTAGGAAAGTCCACATACTCAACCATCATATAGTCTTCTATGATCGCTAACACTCACCGCATACCCATGAGCAAAAATGTTTCAACCGGACACATAGAAAGATAGGGGCTTATAGTTTCACCTCCCAACGTATTCAACTCGAGGATGATGTCAACAATAATAACTCACGTTGCCCATATTCAACTAGACATATGTGCCTAGATCTTTCCTCACCACATGATGCTTGCCAAAGGAGAAAAATAAAAAGGAATAGAGGGAAAAACTTTTGACCCTTTGCATAAAAGTAAATACATAAAAATAAAAGATAGGCCCTTCGCAGAGGGAAGCAGAGGTTGCCATGCACTTATTTGTTTGTATGCTCAAACCCTTAGTGCAAAAGAACGTCACGTTTTATTGCCCCTTGTGATGGCAACCTTTATTATGCAGTTTGTCGCTTTTATTCTTTACCATCACAAGTTCGTACAATGCTCAATTTTCTCTTACACTAAATGATCTCACACTTTTAGAAGCAATTTTTATTGCCTTATTACACCGATGACAACTTACATGAGGGATCTTTCTCAACCCCTAGGTAGGTATGGTGGACTCTTGAAAATAAGATTTGGGTTTAAGGGTTTTTGGATGCACAGGTAGTGTCTCTACTTGGTGCGGAATTTTTGGCTAGCAAAGATAGGGGGCAAGCACAACATGTTTAAGGATATATGACAATATAACTTCTATGTGAATATGAACAAACATAAATCATTAAGTTGTCTTCCTTGTCCAACGTCAACAATGTTGGCATATTATATTTTGATGGGGGCTCACAATCACAAAAGATTTCTAGGATAGTATATTTATATGTGAATCTTCTATTCCCTTATTAATTCTTTCATGAGTTGCATCATTGACTAATGCTATGTTTGTCAATCTCTAATAAAAATTTTCTACTTATACTTTTCCTTATGTGGTGTCATCACCTACCATAAGATTAGCATATGATCTTCTTGATTTATTTCCTTTCTTTTTATTGCAACATGAAAGTAAAGAAAGTAAAAACTCAAACTAAACTTTATTATATATCTCGCACACAATTACAAGGATATAGATCACTAAGCAAACTCTCGAAAAGAAAGGATCGAACTAAAGTTTTATTCATCTAAAGCAAAAGATTGAACTAAACTAAGTAAAGGCAAAAGATAGTGGGGATGATACGATACCGGGGCACCTCCCCCAAGCTTGGTGGAAGCTAAGGGGACTGCCCATACCCGGTACTCAATTTTCTTTTGGTGATGAAGAAGATGGTGGTGGTGATGAAGTGATCCTATCCTTAAGGATCAAGTGATTCTCCAATCGACGGATGACGCTCCAGAGATGGATGATATGCTCTTGATGTAGAATATTTTCACGAGTGAGATACTTATTTTGCACATGAACCGTTTCAATGATGCGAAAAGCTTCAATCTCAGTAGGAGTAAGATAAGCATAGTAAGGTTTAAGAATATCTTCTTCTTCCTCCTCGTCTGGCAGTGCTTGCTCGACTACCGGCGGTTGATCTACAGTAGCCTCCTTGCTCTCCTCTCCCTTGACGGCTTCTATGGGCTCTTCTCTCTTCAGCTCGATCTTCATCAACCAAGTATCCTCTTCTACGTTGTTGGAGGAGGAAGAAGACATGATGCCTGGCTTAACAGATCTGACCAAAAACCGCAAGAAAAGAGAACAGAGAATTTCTCCGTGATACGATGGTCAATCGGTTCGGGGGTATATACATATTTTTTTATCTTGGGAAACAAGCAAACAGAAGAAAAATGGATTCCGAAAGGTACCCCAGGGTACGCTCCCGGGAAGTTTCTTATTTTCCTAATTTTCTAAATGTTCCAAAACTGACAAAAAATATTTTTGTGGATTTTTCGGAGTCCGTTTACTTAGCGTATCACGTACCTCCTTATTTTCACGATTCTGGAGTGTTCCGGAAGGACTCTTTTATGTGTTCTTCCGGTGTCAAAGTTTGGATAATATTACTTTCAACATTAATGGGCGTACCTGAGATATAATGTTTTATTCGTTGCCCATTAACCACCTTCGGGTTAGTACCTTCGGCATTATTTATTTTGATAGCTCGAGACCGATAAACCTCGTCGATAACATAGGGTCCTTCCCATTTTGAGAGGAGTTTTCCTGCAAAGAATCTAAAACGAGAGTTGTACAAAAGAACATATTCTCTAACTTTAAGCTCACGCTTTTGAATTCTTTTATCATGCCATCTTTTAACTTTTTCTTTAAACAACTTGGCATTTTCATAAGCTTGGGTTCTCCATTCATCTAAAGAGCTAATATCAAATAATCTCTTTTCATCGGCAAGTTTGAAATCATAATTGAGTTCTTTAATTTCCCAATATGCTTTATGTTCTAACTCGAGAGGCAAATGACAAGCTTTTCCATCAACCATTTTATAAGGAGACATACCCATAGGATTTTTATATGTTGTTCTATAAGCCCAAAGTGCATCATATAATTTTTTAGACCAATTCTTCTGGGACCTATTGACAGTCTTTTGCAAGATTAACTTTATTTCTCTATTGCTAAGTTCAACTTGACCACTAGACTGGGGATGACAAGGTGATGCAATTCTGTGGTTAACATCATACTTGGAAAGCATTTTAGGGAAAGCGCCATGAATAAAGTGTGAACCACCATCAGTCATTAAATATCTAAGGACTCCAAACCTTGGGAAACTAACTTCCTTAAGCATTTTAACAGAGGTGTTGTGATCAGCACTACTAGTTGGAATAGCTTCTACCCACTTAGTGACATAATCAACAGCAACCAAAATATGTGTATACCCAAACATCAAATGGTTCAACATCAAGTGAATAATTCTTAGGCATTTCTTGAAGCTTACCGATATTACCTATTCTTTGGCATTCATCACAAGATAAGACGAACTTACGGGCATCCTTGAAGAGAGTAGGCTAATAAAATCCGGATTGCAATACCCTGTGAGCAGTTCTATCTCCAGCATGATGCCCTCCATAAACTTCGGAGTGACATTTCTGAAGGATTTGTCCCTGTTCATTCTCAGGTACACAACGTCTAATAATACCATCTACTCCTTCTTTATAAAGATGTGGGTCATCCCAAAAGTAGTGTCTTAGATCATAGAAGAATTTTTTCTTTTGTTGGTATGTAAAGCTAGGTTGTAAATATTTAGCAACAATGTAATTAGCATAGTCAGCATACCAAGGAGTGTTATGAGCAACATTTATTGCAGCTAACTGCTCATCAGGAAAACTATCAATAATAGGTAGTGGGTCATCAAGCACATTTTCAAGCCTAGACAAGTTATCAGCTACGGGGTTCTCGACTCCTTTTCTATCAGTAATATGTAAATCAAATTCTTGTAGCAAGAGAACCCATCGAATAAGTCTAGGTTTATCATCTTTCTTTTCCATGAGATATTTTATAGAAGGATGATCGGTGTGAACAATTACTTTTGAATCAACAATGTAAGATCTAAATTTATCACAAGCAAACACCACTGCTAGGAATTCTTTTTCAGTAGTAGCATAATTCTTGGAGCACCGTCTAGAGTTTTACTAGCATAATGGATAACATTTAGTTTCTTATCAACTCTTTGTCCTAGAACAGCACCAACAGCATAATCACTAGCATCACACATAATTTCAAAAGGCAAGTTCCAATCAGGTGGTTGAACAAATAGGTGCAGAAATTAAGGCTTTCTTGAGTGTTTCAAAGGCTTCAAAACAATCATCATCAAAAGCAAAAGGAACATCCTTTTGCAAAAGGTTTGTAAGAGGCTTAGAAATTTTAAAAAAGTCTTTGATAAATCTCCTATAGAGACCAGCATGACCTAGGAAACTAAGAATACCTTTGATATCCTTAGGACATGGCAGTTTCTCAATTGCATCAACCTTAGCTTTGTCCACTTCAATACCTCTTTCAGAAATTTTATGGCCCAAGACAATGCCTTCATTAACCATAAAGTGGCACTTCTCCCAATTCAAGACAAGATTTGTTTGTTCAAATCTCTGCAAAACTCGATCAAGATTGCCTAAACAATCATCAAAAGACTTCCCATAAATAGAGAAGTCATCCATGAAAACCTCAACAATCTTTTCACAAAAATCAGAGAATATAGCAGTCATACATCTTTGAAAGGTAGCAGGTGCATTGCATAAACCGAAAGGTATACGTCTATGAGCATAAGTTCCAAAGGGACAAGTAAAAGTGGTCTTTTCTTGATCAGGTTGAGAAACAGGTATTTGTGAAAAAACAGAATATCCATCAAGGAAGCAATAACGTGTGTGCTTAGATAATCTTTCTAGCATTTGATCAATAAAAGGCAGAGGGTAATGATCTTTTATAGTTGCTTTATTTGATTTTCTGAAATCAATTACCATTCTATAGCCTGTAACAATTCTTTGTGGAATAAGTTCATTCTTATCATTCAGAACAACAGTAATACCTCCTTTCTTAGGGACACAATGAACATGACTTACCCATCTACTATCAGCTCTAGGATAGATTATACCTGCTTCCAGAAGTTTTAATATTTCCGTTCTTACCACTTCTTTCATCTTCGGATTTAACCGACGTTGGTGATCAACAACGGGTTTAGCATCAGGTTCCATATTAATTTTGTGCTGACATAGAGTGAGACTAATGCCCTTTAAATCATCAAGAGTATATCCAATAGCAGCTCGGTGCTTCCTTAGAACTTTCAATAATCTTTCTTCTTCATGTTCTGAAAGGTTAGCACTAATAATAACAGGATATATCTTCTTTTCATCAAGATAAGCATATGTCAAAGTGTCTGGCAATTGTTATAATTCAAACACAAGATCACCTTTAGGTGGAGGAGGACCTCCTAGAGTTTCAATAGGCAAGTTGTGTTTAAGCAGAGGATGTTTTTCAAAGAAAATATCATCTATTTCATTTCTTTCATGCATATGTAAATCATTTTCATGGTGTATCAAATGTTGTTCTAGTGGATCAGTAGGAGGCACAACAATAGAAGCAAGACCAATTATTTCATCCTTAGTAGGCAATTCTTTTTCATGAAGCTTTCTACTAAACTTGGAAAAATTAAACTCATGAGACTCATCACCAAAACTGACACCGACAGTTTGTTTCTTACAATCTATTCTAGCATTAACGGTGTTTAAGAAAGGTCTACCCAAGATAATGGGACAAAAGTCATCTTGTGGGGAACCAAGAACAAGAAAATCAGTAGGGTATTTTATTTTCCCACACAAGACTTCAACATCTCTAACAAACCCAAGTTGTGTGATGGTATCTCTATTAGCAAGTTTAATAGTGGCATCTATTTCTTCTATTTTAGCGGGTGCTATGTCATTCATAATTTCTTGATATAAAGTAAAGGGAATAACACTCATGCTAGCACCTATGTCACATACACCATGATAACAGTGCTCTCCTATTTTAACTGTGACAATAGGCATGCCAACAATGGGTCTATGTTTTTCATCTTTATTAGGTTGGCAGTTCTAGTAGCTTCATTGCAGAAGTAAATAACATGACCATCTATATTTTCTTTTAGGAGATCTTTAACCATAGCAACACTAGGTTCTACTTTGATTTGTTCATCAGGTTTGGGTGTTCTAAATAGCTTTTGTTAACCACAGTTGAAACCTTAGCATGTTCCTTTATCCTAACAGGGAAAGGTGGTTCCTCAATATAAGCAGTAGGAACAACTGTATCAACATTATAAAGTATAGTTTCTTCTTTAGCTAGTACCGGTTCTTTAATTTCTTCCTTAATAGGTGGGTGATATTTATACCACTTCTCTTTAGGGAGATCAACATAAGTAGCAAATGATTCAGAAAAGGAAGCTACTATCTCAGAGTCAAGTCCATATTTAGTGCTAAACTTTTGAAAAGCATCGGTATTCATAAAAGATTTAACACAATCATACTTACACTTAATACCTGACTCTTTACCTTCATCGAGTTCCCAATCTTCAGAGTTGCATTTAATTCTTTCCAAAAGATCCCACTGGAATTCAATAGTCTTCTTCATAAAAGAACCAGCACAAGAAGTATCAAGTATGGATCGATCATTATGAGAAAGCCGAGCATAAAAATTCTGGAGTATTATTTCTCTTGAGAGCTCATGATTGGGGCATGAATATAACATTGACTTCAGCCTCCCCCAAGCTAGAGCGATACTTTCTCCTTCACGAGGCCGACATTATATATGTAATTCCGATCACGATGAACTAGATGCATAGGATAATTTTTTGGTTTAACTCCAATTTCAATCGATTCCAATTCCAAGATCCAATATCAACGCATAGTCTATACCATGCCAATGCTTTTCCCTTCAAATATAAAGGGAAAACCTTCTTCTTAACATCATCTCCGTGTAAACCTGTGATAACCCACAAGCATAGGGGATCGCAACAGTTTTTGAGGGTAGAGTATTCAACCCAAATTTATAGATTCGACACAAGGGGAGCCAAAGAATGCTTGAAGGTATTAGTAGCTGAGTTGTCAATTCAACCACCTGGAGATTAATTATCTACAACAACGTGATCAGTAGCAAAGTAGTTTGATAGTTTTGATAGTAGTGACAGTAGCAACGGTAATAGTAATAGTGATAGCAGTAATTTTGTAGCAAGTGTAACAGTGATGATAGCAGTAGTAACTTAGGAGAAACAATATAGGACAAATTCGTAGGCATTGGATCGGTGACTTGTTGGGTGATATTCATCATGTGTCAGTTATAACCTAGGGCGATATGGCACTAGCTCCAGTTCATCGATATAATGTAGGCATGTATTCCATAAATAGTCATACATGCTTTATTAAAAGAACTTGCATGACATCTTTTGTCCT
This sequence comes from Triticum aestivum, assembly GCF_018294505.1. NCBI lineage: Eukaryota > Viridiplantae > Streptophyta > Magnoliopsida > Poales > Poaceae > Triticum > Triticum aestivum. The sequence continues at coordinate 332,846,484 of NC_057802.1, read as the reverse complement.
ACCCTCCCGTGGCAGCGGGGTCCATATTGGAAACTAAGGGATATTAAGGCCTCCTTTTAATAGAGAACTGGAACAAAGCATTAACACATAGTGAATACATGAACTCCTCAAACTATGGTAATCACCGGAAGAAGTCCCGGTTATTGTCACTCCTGGGTTACCGGATCATAACACGTAGTAGGTGACTATAACTTGCAAGATCGGATCTAAAACATGGATATAATGATGAATTCATAATGGTTCAGATCTGAGTTAATGGCACCCGGCCCAAAGTGACAAGCGTTAAGCATGGCAAAGTCATAGAAACATCAATCTAAGAACATAGTGGATACTAGGGATCAAGCCCTAACAAAACTAACTCGATTACATGATGAATCTCATCCAACTCACCGACCAGCGAGCCTACAAAGGAATTACTCACTCCCGGTGGGGAGCATCATGGAATTGGCGATGGAGAATGGTTGGTGATGACGAAGAACGAAGATACCCCTCTCCGGAGCCCCAAACGGACTCGAGATCTGCCCTCCGAAGGAATAACGGGGCTTGGCGGCGGCTCCGTCTCATGGATCGCGATAATTCTTTCTCCCTGTTTTTTCTCTCTAAAAATAGGAATTTATAGTGTAAGGTTGAGGTCTGCGGGGCCACCAGGTGGGTACAACCCACCTGGGCGCACCAGGAGAGGGGGGCGCGCCCTGGTGGGTTGTGCCCACCCAGGTGCCCCTCTCCGGCAGGTCTTGGCTCCAGAAATTCTTATTATTGATATAAAAAATCCTCGCAAAGTTTTGTTCCATTCCGAGAACTTTTATTTCTGCACAAAAACTACACCATGGTAGTTGTGCTGAAAACAGCGTCAGTCTGGGGTTAGTTTCAGTCAACTCATGCAAATTAGAGTCCAAAACAAGAGGAAAGCGTGAGAAAAAGTAGATACGTTGGAGACGTATCAACTCCCCCAAGCTTAAACCTTTGCTTGTCCTCAAGCAATTCAGTTGATAAACTGAAAGTGAGAAAGAAAAACTTTTACGAACTCTTTTGCTCTTGTTTGCATAAATAGGTTTAAACAACACACAGGTTTTCAGCCAGCATTATAACTAACCATGTTGACAATAACACTTAAAGATTATATTAACTCATATCAATGACATAATCAGCTAGCGAGCAATAATAAGATATCTCAAACGGCAACACGTTGTCAAAACAACCATGATATAATATGACAACAGTGGTATCTTGCTAGCCCTTTGTGAGACCGCAAAACATAAATGCAGAGCACCTCCGAAGTTCAAGCAGCGACTAAAAATTGTAATTCATGGTAGAAAAGATCCAGTCATGATGCACCCAACATTAGCTACACCCAATGCATAAATCATGACAACTGTGCTCTACTCAGTTTCTGGCGCTTGTTTTAAAAGGTGATGACACAACATAAAAGTAAATAGATAGTCCCTTCGGAGAGGGAAGCAGTGATTTGCAGAGGTGCCAGAGCTCAATTTTTAAAACAGAGATAAATGATATTTTGAGACATGCACCCTTCTTATTCACTTCACGACCATCAGTTATCAATATCTTCCATGCTAAGCACACTAGTGGCGGTTCCCAAGCGATAAAAGTAAAGGTTTACTCCATTGGGAGTTTTTGTTTGATTATTTCAGAGATGAACTCTTTTTCATGTTTGCAGTTTGGGTCTGGGCATCCCTATTACCTCCATTTTCTCGTGCGATGGCGAGTGAATAAACACTCGACCTGAGAATAACCCGCTTAGCATGGAAGATGCCGACCACCTCCTGTCGTTCCATGAACAATCCAAGCACACAAAAAGGATAATTTTTAGAAGTTTTTAGAGGCGGTGTGACGCCCGGATAATCAAGCAACAGTAATCCCACATTAATGATGCCATGTCATCACATTACTATTGTTAAACTCGCGTTGATCCAAAGTTGGTTCAAATTAAAATTTAAAACAAACTCAAAAATAAAAGTTTTCAAGTGTCAAAAACAAAAATGTTCGTTGTGTTCGAAATATTCTCTAAGTAATGTTCATGAATTAACAAACATCATTTGATTATTTTAAAATGCCCTTAAGGTATTTAAAGTTGGACCAGCAACACTTAAGTGAGCCATTTAAATTCAAGGCTACATTTGAACAGCTCCATTTGGCCCCAAACTTTTTGTGCAACCCTGTAATGCTGTCTAATATTTATATGCCAAATCTCATACTTAAACAATGATCATTGGCTAGCAAAACAAAATAGAAAACATTAGCTAAGACAAATACAGAAAAAAGGGAAAATACAAACAGTAAATAAATGAAAAACAGAACCACACCCCCAGTGGACCTCGTGGCCCAGCTGGCCTCACCTGCCGAGCCAGGCCGGCCCAGACGCTCGCCTCGCCGTTCCCCTCCTCGCTACAGGAGCGGGGGGATCGTACCGCTGGTTCCTATTCGGCGCCTTTAGCGCCCGTTACAGGCGTTTTTTCTAACGGGCGCATACCCCCCCTTCGTGCTGGGCTGGCCCATGTGCTATTTTCTCTCTTTTGTCTTTCGCACAAAAAAGCGGCTACGGTGAGACTCGAACACAGGACCTGCGCCTTAAATTAGTTCGCACTTACCATCCCGCCACCCGATTCTCACGTGACTACTGACATCTTTTCCTTCTATTATTCTCTACTTTTCTTTTTTTCTTTTCTACTTTATTCTTCTTCCTGGTTCGATGTTATTCTAAAAATTCGTGACTATTTCTTAAAAATCGATGAACTTCTTATCAAATTCGATGATCCTTTTTCAAAATTGATGAAATTTTTCTTCAATTCGATGAACGTTCTTTGAGTTTGATGAACTTTTCTGAAAATTTGATATGAACTTTTTTCAAAATTGATGAACTTTTCTTCAAATTCAATGAACTTTTTTCAAGTTTGATGAACTTTTCTTCAAATTTGATGAACTTTTTTGAAAACTTGATATGAACCTTTTTGAAAACTTGATATGAACTTTTTTCAAAATGGATGAACTTTTCTTCAAATTTGAATGAACTTTTTTCAAACCCGGTGAACTTTTTTTAAAATCGATGAACTTTTCTTCAAATTTGATGAACTTTTTTCAAGTTTGATGAACTTTTTTTCAAAATTGATGAACTTTTTTCAAACTCGGTGAAATTTTTTATAAATTGATGAGCTTTTCTTCAAATTCGATGAACTTTTTTCAACATCGATGAAGCTTTTTTTAAGTATGTGAATTGTTCTTAAAAAATGATGAACGTTTTTAAATTCACGATTTTTTCTAAATAATTCAAACTTTAAGTGATCTAATGGTGGGAACTGTGCAATAAATAGCGCAGCCGCACTGTTCTTATAAGATTGGTGCTCTATATCAATCAAAAACGTGCAGTTGGTGTAGTGGTTAGCAAACCTGGCACATAGACTGAGTGACCTGAGTTCAAATCTTGGGGTATGCATGTTTTCTGCCGTTTTTTTTACTACGGGTTCGCTGCACAGTACGTTCATGGGCCGGCCCAACAGGGCGCTGCGTGGGCGCCAGGGACCTGTTCGGGCGCATAAGGCGCCGAACAGGAGCTCTCGATCGTGCCGCCCATCCGCTCACCGGCCGGCGCCGTGTCGATCATCGGCCGGCGCTGCCCCCTACTTAGCCGCCCCTCGCCCCCGACGAACCCTAGCCCCTCTTCCACTCCTCCTCGACGCCCCCAACCCCCTCCCAGATCCACCTTCTCTCCCCCTCGCTACACCGAACCGCCATCGCCATGACCAAGCTCACCGGTGTGGCCTCCGTCACCCCGCGCCCTGGGCCTGTGTCTAGCAGTTCTTACGTGCTCCTCTGCTTCGCCTACAACCCTAGATTGACGAGGAGGACCACCAGCCCCATCGCCCACTTCGTCTTCTTCCTTGAATCACCGTCGTCGTTCGCCGTCGATCCGGCAAAACCTCTGCGCTCCTAAGCTCCCGCCGGCCACCGTGTGCCGCAACGTGAGCTCTCCCTCGACTCCACTGTTTCCCCCTTTGGTTCGTCGCCTAAGTCGCCGTAACCGCCGTACCCGAGCGCCCGCAGCGAGCTGCATGGACACGCTCACCGCGTGGCGGCCACGCCCTACATGCCTCGCCCACGCGCCCCTCCCGTGCCCCGACGCCTTGCCTCGCACAGGCTCGCAGCCGCCGCTCAGCTCCTACCATTGCTGCCGCTGCTTGCGTTGCGCTACTGCCTACCGTTGTTGTGGTGCTCGCCAGCCATCGCCCTTGCTCCCGCGCATGGCCGCCCCTACTTGATCACCGCCGCGGGCCCTCCGCGCCCACTTCCGCTCACAGCGGCGCCGCCTCCACCCCCTGCTGCTGCTCAACCCCCCCCGGTGCCGCCTGCCTCCACCGCGGCTCGTCCCGCCCCACTCCGCCGGCGCGCCCCCGCTAGCTCCGCCACCGCGAGAGCCCTCGCCGGCGACTGACCTCCCCGGGTCGCGCCGTGGCCAAGGCCCCGCTAGTGCCCTCCGTCGCCCCCGTGTGGGTGCGCGGGTGCCCGCGCCCAGTAGCTCGCCCCGCTGGCCCCTGTGACACTGCCAGGGGCCCCACGCCCCTGTTTAGATAAAAAAAGAAATGTTTAAAAAATATATTATTAAAAATAATTAATTAATTAGTTAAATATTAATTAACTTAATTAATTTATATTAATTAAACTAATGAACTAGATTAGTTAATTTGATCAGTAGTTAGATAAATGTGTGTATGACAGTTGGGACCCCACCGCCCGTTGACCAGTCAAACAATGACTGGTCAACTGGGACCCCCTGGACCCACTGGTCAGCCCCTGGGTGCACTCTGGGTGCACTACACCGGGTGCACTTAGCGTTTTTGCTATTTTAATTCAAATTAATGTAAATTCCAGAAATTCCAAAAAATGATTTAAAACTTTGAAAAATCTTAGAAAATAATCCGTAACTCGGATGAAAAAGTTTTATGAATTAAAGTTGCTTAGAACGACGAGACAAATCGGAATACGCTCTCCGTTCATCTGTCACATGCCCCTATCATAGCGAACATGCAACCTTTCCCCTCTGTTTCATCTGTCCGAAAATGCCTAACACTAGGGAAACATTCCTGGATGTTATCCCCCTTCATCGGTATCGTGTAACACCGCTTTAGGGCACACCTAGCACCGCTTAATGTCATATCGTGCATCTGTGTTGCATCTGTGTGCTTTATATTTACTGTTTCTTCCCCCTCTTCTCTCCGGTAGACCCCGAGACTACTGCTGATGCCCCTGTGATCGACTACGTCGACGACGACCCTTCTTCCCTTTCAGCGGAGCTTCCAGGCAAGCCCCCCCTTTGATCATCCCGATATCGCCCATTCCATTCTCTCATGCTTGCATTAGATTTTGCTACTGTAATTGATTGCCCCTATTCTGATGCATAGCCTGCTTTTGTACCTGCTATTGTTACCTACCTGCTTACCCTAAATTGCTTAGTATAGGTTGGATAGTGATCCATCAGTGACCCCCACGTTGTCCTTGTTGCCCCTGCTTCATCATCGACGACTCGATCAACGTGATCGACGACCAGAGCCCGACACCTCACATCACATCACGCCCCTTTTTGTTGCTCGACTCTGCAGAGTTACCATCGAGTGCCGAGGGTGGAACCTCATACATCACTCTTGATGAGATCTCTGTAGTGTAGCTATTCGGTCACCCACATATTAAATTATCAAAGTAGCGAACAAAAATCGAACCAACATGATGAAAGTGACTAGATGAAATTCCGGTGTATCCTCAAGAACGCTTTGCTTATCATAAGAGACCGTTTTGGCCTGCCCTTTGCCTCAAAAGGATTGGGCTACCTTGCTGCACTTTTGTTACTACTATCGTTACTTGCTCGTTACAAATTATCTTGCTATCAAACTACTCCGCTACTTACAATTTCAGCACTTGCAGACATTACCTTACTGAAAACTACTTGTCATTTCCTTCTGCTCCTCGTTGGTTCCACACTCTTACTTATCGAAAAGATCTACAATTTATCCCCTATACTTGTGGGTCATCACCGCACCAGGTGTCGGAGAACCTATGCTGCTATAAATCTTAGCCACCAACCAAGTGGTGAGTGTGGTGCTCGTCGTAGCACGGGAATCAAAGGGACACAAGTTCCAGGTGCAAAATCCAGTCTATACGTGTCAGAGGTCCTCACACCATTAAAGTCCCGGTACCCTCACTACCAAAAGATAGCATACACGGTCTTTATGGCATCCTGAAAACTGCAACACTACTTTCAAGAGTGTTCGGTGCAAGTGGCATCCGAGGTACCCCTCAATGATATAATCAAGAACAGAGATGCCACGGGCCGCATCGCAAAATGGGCCATAGAGCTCCTTCCCTTCGAGATCGTGTACAAACCACGCCGAACTATTAAATCTTAGGTGTTGGCCGATTTTTTATCCGAATGGACAGAAGCCAAACTCCCCAAGGAATATTGTGCATATGCGCACTCGACGATGTACTTCAACGGCTCTAAAATGTTAGCCGGACGGGGGGCTGGGGTAATCCTAATATCCCCCACAAGTCATAATATCCGGTATGTTTTACACATCATGTACACGGACTCCAACAATGCAGCCGAATACGTACCAGGCACTTTTGCATGGTCTTCAGATGGCAACGTCGATGGGGGTTCGACGGCTTGAGGTGCGAGGAGATTCGAACCTCGCCATCTCCCAGGTCAACGGCGAATTTGACGACAAAGATCCAAAAATGGCGGCGTATAGAAACGCCATCCTCAGGATGTCAGCCCGATTCGAGGGTCTAGAATTCCATCATGTCTCTAGAGATAGTAACCAGGCCGCGGATGTTCTTTCCCACATGGGTGCTAAGCGAGACCCAATACCTAAAAATACCTTCCTAGAAAGGCTATTCAAGCCATCCGTAGGATGGCAGGGCGGGGACAGCGGCACCTCAATCAATGAGCCTGCCCAGATCACCCCACCAGATATCGAACGAGATGATCATATCATCGGAGGCTCTGCACTTGAAGAAACACCTTCGGCCCACAAAATCATTGCGACGCCCCGATTCAATCGTACACTAATCATACACGCAAACGTGTACGATCAAGATCAGGGACTTACGGGAAGATATCACAACACAACTCTAAAATAAAATAAGTCATACAAGCATCATAATACAAGCCAGGGGCCTCGAGGGCTCGAATACAAGTGCTCGATCATAGACGAGTCAGCGGAAGCAACAATATCTGAGTACAGACATAAGTTAAACAAGTTGCCATAAGATGGCTAGCACAAACTGGGATTCAGATAGAAAGAGGCGCAGGCCTCCTGCCTGGGATCCTCCTAAACTACTCATGGTCGTCGTCAGCGGCCTGCACGTAGTAGTAGGCACCCTCGGTGCAGTAGGAGTCATCGTCGATGGTGGCGTCTAGCTCCTGGGCTCCAGCATCTGGTTGCGACAACCAGGTATAATGGAAAGGGGGAAAGAGGGAGAAAAGCAACCGTGAGTACTCATCCAAAGTACTCGCAAGCAAGGATCTACACTACATATGCATGGTTATCTGTGTAAAGGGGCAATATCGGTGGAGTGAACTGCAGAATGCCAGAATAAGAGGGGGATAGCTAGTCCTGTCGAAGACTACGCTTCTGGCAGCCTCCATCTTGCAGCATGTAGAAGAGAGTAGATGGTAAGTTCACCAAGTAGCATCGCATAGCATAAACCTACCCGGCGATCCCCTCCTCATCGCCCTGTTAGAGAGCGATCACCGGGTTATATCTGGCACTTGGAAGGGTGTGTTTTATTAAGTATCCAGTTCTAGTTGTCATAAGGTCAAGGTACAACTCCAAGTCGTCCTGTTACCGAAGATCACGGCTATTCGAATAGATAAACTTCCCTGCAGGGGTGCACCACATAACCCAACATGCTTGATCCCATTTGGCCAGACACACTTTCCTGGGTCATGCCCGGCCTCGGAAGATCAACACGTCGCAGCCCCACCTAGGCACAACAGAGAGGTCAGCACGCTGGTCTAAATCCTATGGCACAGGGGTCTGGGCCCGTCGCCCATTGCACACCTGCATGTTGCGAACGCGGCCGGAAGCAGACCTAGCCTAGCAGGCGTTCCAGTCCAATCCGGCGCGCGCCGCTCAGTTGCTGACGTCACGAAGGCTTCGGCTGATACCACGACGTCGAGTGCCCATAACTGTTCCCGCCTAGTTGGTTAGTGCGTATAGGCCAGTGGCCAGACTCAGATCAAATACCAAGATCTCGTTAAGTGTGTTAAGTATCCGCGAAAGTCGACCAGGGCCAGGCCCACCTCTCTCCTAGGTGGTCTCAACCTGCCCTATCGCTCCGCCACAAAGTAACAATCGTGGGCTGTCGGGAACCCAGGCCCACCTCTACCGGGATGGAGCCACCTGCCCCTTCAGCCCCCATCTCCGAACAGTATCATATGTAATGAAACAGTATCAAGTATATAGCATATGCCCGTGATCACCTCCCGAAGTGATCACGGCCCAGTAGTATAGCAAGGCAGACGGACAAGAATGTAGGGCCACTGATGGAATACTAGCATCCTGTACTAAGCATTTAGGATTGCAGGTAAGGGTAACAACTGTAGCAACAATGACAGGCTATGCAGCAGAATAGGATTAACGGAAAGCAGTAACATGCTACACTACTCTAATGCAAGCAGTATAGAGAAGAGTAGGCGATATCTGGTGATCAAGGGGGGGGGGGGCTTGCCTGGTTGCTCTGGCAAGAGAAGGGTTCGTCGTCGATGTAGCCGATCATAGGGGGTACCGTCAGCGGTCTCAGGGTCTACCGGAAAGAAGTAACGGAGGGGGAACATAATAAATAACAAAGCAATCAAAGCATCACAAAGCATAACATGGCAATACGCGGTCTAGAGGTGACATAATGCGGTACTAGGTGGTACCGGCGAAGGGTGGAAACATCCGGGAAAGTATCCCCGGTGTTTCGCGTTTTCGGACAGATGAACCGGAGGAGGAAAGTTGTGTATTCGCTATGCTATGGACGTGTGCCGGACGAACGGACTGCATATTTGGAATCGTCTCGTCGTTCTGAGAAACATTCATGTACAAAGTATTTTCATCCGAGTTACGGATTATTTTATATTAATGTTCAAAGTTTAATCGATATTATGGAATTTCCTGAAAATTGGCCAAGTCTGAGAATTGTTTAGTTTTTGAATATCACTTAGCTGTTTTTTAGAGGCTATAGATAGTGTTCTGTACATCCAATGAATTAGTGCCTTTTACCAATTTTTATCATCTTTCTATGATCTACATGACAGTATCATTGACATCCATGTTTGAGTTCAGTTGCTTGATCGAAACTGTATTTGAAAAGTGCCACTTGAAGTTAATTCCGGAAACTGCTAAAATATACAAACATGGGATTTTGTGATTTTCATAGGATTTAATCCTTACATATTTTGAATATGGACCAATGGGATAAAACGGAGTTTGTCAAGTGTACTTTCCATGCGTATTATCTTTACCCACATTAGAAGTCGTTTTGTTGTTGTTTTGCTGCAATACAGAGAGGTAGTCAGTGTAATCGTAGCAAAGCTAGCTACCGCTACAGTAACATTCAGTTACTGTAGCCGAGTAGCAGCGGCAACGCGCGAGGAGCGTGACCGGCAAGGCAGCGGCAACAGCGGCGTGGGGCAGGCGATCTGGCCGGGCGGCGCTAGCAGCAGGCGACCGGAGGCGGACAACAGCGGCTAGAGGCGGGCGGGGCCTCGGGCGCGGCCGGTAGCGGCGGCAACAGCGGTCGGGAGCTGCGCAGTAGAGCAGGTGAGCAGCAGAGCAATGCTGCAGCGTAGGGGACGAGCGGAGCAGGCGAGCTCGGGCAAGCGGGGAAAAGCAGTGGCGGAGGCGGCCGGCGCAGCTAGACGGGGCCGGGCGAGGCGGCAACCACGGCAGGGGCGGCTGCGGCGGGTTGGCGAGGCGTGTGGGGCAGCAACGCGGTGCGAGACGGGGAAGCAGCAGTGCGCGACAAGGCATGGACGGCCAACTTCGACAGCGGGACGACGCGCGGGTGTGTGCTACTGAACGAGTAAAGCAAGCCGAGTCGAGCAGTAGCATCGGCTCAAGCAGGGGTGGACGATAACGTGCACTACATCATGGACAGGAGTTGGCGGGAGCTGGACGACGATAAACGCGAGCTAGAGCTTGAAATCAAGCTTAAAACGGAGGGGGTTCTGTGCAGTTGCTCACATTGGTCCTGTAGGTGTGCTCAAGTGGGCTCGGGAGGGCTCGATGTGGAGGATTCAGCGACGGCGTGCGGTGGACGTAGACGAAGGAGATCGGTCCATGGCGAGGGCGCTGTGCGATTCCAGTTGAATCGATCCTCGTAGTCAACGTAGATGGATGCAGCGCGCCTCCTGAACACTCAATCGTGGCTCGAAGAAGCTCCTGGCCGCGAAGACGAAGATGACGTGATGATGGTGGCTTCGGGCAACGAAGAAGTCGAAGGAGGAGAGCGACGGAGGAATTGGGGGCGCGAGGGGAGGGGATAGGACTAGGGTTTTCGGCGAGGGGAACTCGCCGGCGGGATTTATAGGCCGGGGGTGTTCATGGATGGGCGCCACGGCGACGGCCTCGGCCGTGGCGGCCATCGACGGCGTCCAGGCCTCCCCTGTGAACAGAGGAGGTGCGAGGGGCACTGGCGGGCCAGCCAGGCCGGCTGGGCTGGTGGGGAAAGTGGGCCAAGTGGCCCAGGAGGGGTCTGCCCCCTTCTCCCCAATTGTTTTTGTTTTCTGTTTTACTTTTTTTGGTCTTGTTTTATTTCCCTTTTCTGTTCTCTTTTATTTACCAGTTTAGTTTTGTTTTATAAAATACAAAAGTTATACCTAATTTAGTATTAGTAATCATGCCACTGCCACAATTATTTTGGCACATTAAATAAAGCAGTTTGTATCTGTCTATTATTTTAAGAGCATTTAAATAATAGTTTTTCCGCTGTTTTAATTACTATAGTGCATTTAAATACTTTACAGAAGTGTGGTCTCTTCACTAGTATTTACTATGGGTTCGATCTGCCACAAATTAAATATTTTAGTTTTAATGTTTCAAAACTTTTGTTGTTTGCCTTTATTTTGAATTTGAATCGATTTTGAACTAACGCGGGATTAACAACAGTAACCGAGGTGACGTGGCATCATTAGTAGAGGGTTACTGTAGCTTAATTATCCGGGCGTCACAATCATGGCCATAATCGCCCCTTGGACGGAACCACTGCTCGCCTACCTCCTGTGAGAGGAACTCCCTGATGATCAGAAGGAGGCGCGACGCATAATCTAGCGCTCTAAAGCGTACAAGGTCCATGAGGGCAAGCTCTATAAACGGAGTACTATGGGGATCCTTCAGAGGTGCATCTCCGAAGAGGAGGGGCAGCAACTCCTCACCGAGATACATGCCGGCGTGGGTGCCCACCACGCAACAGCTCGGGCCCTGGTCAGCAAATCCTTCCGAGAAGGGTTCTTCTGGCCCACAGCCCGCGAGGACGCATGTACCCTAGTCCAACATTGCGTTGGGTGCTAGCTATTTGCAAATCAAAGCCACATGCCTCCCACAGCTCTTCGGGCTATACCGATAACCTGGCCATTCGCTATCTGCGGGCTTGACATGGTCAAACCACTTAAAGGGGGGACCAAGAAACAGAAATACCTACTATTTATGGTGGATAAATTCACTAAGCAGATTGAAGCAAAGCCGGTAACTGATGTTGGCTTGAACTACGTCGGTATTTCCCCAAAGAGGAAGGGATGATGCAGCACAACAACGGTAGGTATTTCCCTCAGTGATGAGATCAAGGCTATCGAAGCAGTAGGAGAATCACGCAACACTACGTGAACAACACCTGCACACAAATAACAAATACACGCAACCCGACGTGTTAAAGGGGTTGTCAATCCCTTCCGGGCAACGGAGCCAAAGATAGGCAAACGGACGTGAGAGAGTTGTAGATATTGATAGATCGAACGCCAAATAAAATAAACTGCAGCAAGGTATTTTTGTATTTTTAGTTTAATAGATCTGAAAACAAAAGAAAAGGAAAATATATCGCAAAGGCAAATATAATAAAGAAGAGATCCGAGGGCCGTAGGTTTCACTAGTGGCTTCTCACGAGAAAAATAGAAAACGGTGGGTGAACAAATTACTGTTGGGGAATTGATAGAACTTCAAATAATCATGACGATATCCAGGCAATGATCATTATATAGGCATCACGTCCAAGATTAGTAGACCGACTCCTGCCTGCATCTACTACTATTACTCCACACATCGACCGCTATCCAGCATGCATCTAGTGTATTAAGTTCATGGAAAAACGGAGTAATGCAATAAGAACAATGACATGATGTATACAACATCTATTTATGTAGAAATAGACCCCATCGTTTTATCCTTAGTAGCAACGATACATACATGTCGGTTGCCCTTTTGTCACTGGTCTCAAGCACCGTAAGATCAAACCCACTACAAAGCACCTCTTCCCATTGCAAGATAAATAGATCAAGTTGGCCAAACAAAACCCAAATATCGGAGAAGAAATACGAGGCTATAAGCCATCATGCATATAAGAGATCAAAGAAGACTTAATAACTTTCATGGATAAAAAGATAGATTTGATCATAAACACAATGTTCATTGGATCCTAACAAACACACCGCAAAAAGAGTTACATCATATGGATCTCCAAGAGACCATTGTATTGAGAATCAAATGAGAGAGAGGAAGCCATCTAGCTACTAACTACGGACCCGTAGGTCTACAAAGAACAACTCACGCATCATCGGAGATGCACCAATGGACATGATGCACCCCTCTGTGATGGTGTCTAGATTTGGTCTGGTGGTTCTAGACTATGCGGCGGCTGGAATTGATTTTCGTCGACTCCCCTAGGTTTTCTGGAATATTGGGGTATTTATAGAGCAAAGAGGTGGTTCAGGGGGGCACCCGAGGTGGGCACAACCCACCTGGGCGCACCTGGGCCCCCAAGCACGCTCTGGTGGGTTGTGCTCCCCTTGGAGCACCGCCCGGGTGCTTCTCCGCCCCACTAGATGTCTTCTGGTCCAAAAAATCCACAAAAAGTTTCGTTGCGTTTGGACTCCATCTGGTATTGATTTCCTGCGATGTAAAAAAACATGCAGAAAATAGCAACTCGCACATGGCACTATGTCAGTAGGTTAGTACCCAAAAATGATATAAAATGACAATAAAATGATTGTAAAACATCCAAGAATGATAATATAACAGCATGGAACAATCAAAAATTATAGATACGTTGGAGATGTATCAGCATCCCCAAGCTTAATTCCTGCTCGTCCTCGAGTAGGTAAATGATAAAAACAGAATTTTTGATGTGGAATGTTGCCTAACTTGTCATATCATATTCTTTTCTTTATAGCATGGACATTTGGAATTTTATATGGTTCAAAGCAATAGTCTAGTTTTGACATGAGACTTAAATACTCAAGCATATCGACAAGCAACCATGTCTTTCAAAATATCAACGCTAAAATAAGTTATCCCTAGCCCATCATGCTCAATCATTGATCCATTCATGAAACACACTCGCATATTAGCTACACCCAATGCTCAAGTACGATCATAGTGCCTCCTAGTTGGTGCTTTATAAGAGAAGATGGAGACTCAAATTGAAAATAAAAATTCCATAAAGTAAAAGAAAGGCCCTTCACGGAGGGAAGTAGGATTTGTAGAGGTGCCAGAGCTCAAAGCGAAAAACTTAGAGATAAAAACATTTTGAGAGGCATACTTTTCCTACCAACGAAAACGACTTAGAGCTCCCAACACTTTCCATGCTAGATATATCATAGGCGGTTCCCAAACAGAAAATAAAGTTTATTCCTTTTTCAACCATACTTTCACTTTCCATGGCTAGCCATATCCACGGTTGCCCTCCATACCAACACTTTCCACGGAATTTATTATTTGACAACATAAAGTAAATTCATTTTTCATTTCGGGACTGGGCATCCCTAATACCTTTGCCTTACTCTCGTGCAATGACAAGTGAATAAACACTCATCGTGAGAATAACACATCTAGCATGGAAAATATTGGCCACCCCTCACCGCCTAGCGAGCGGTACGAGCACACAAAAGAGAAATTTATTTTGAAAATTAGAGATGGCACATACAAATTTGCTTAGAACGGAAAAAATACCGCATATAGGTAGGTATAGTGGACTCATGTGGCAAGACTGGTTTAAAGGATTTTGGATGCACAAGTAGTGATCATACTTAGTGTAAAATGAAGGCTAGCAAAAGATTGAGAAGCGACCAACCAAGAAACGAATAATCTTATAAGTGAGCATTAAGCATAATTAACACCGAATAATGCACCACAAGTAGGATATAATTTCATTGCATGACTATTGACTTTCGTGCTTGCATAGGGAATCACAAACCTTAACACCAATATTCTTACTAAAGCACAATTACTCATCAACATGGCTCACATATCACATCATCATATCTCAAAACTTTTACAAAGAATCAAGTTTATTTTGTCCAATGATCTTCATGAAAGTTTTTATTATATCTTTCTTGGATATCTATCACTTTGGGACTAATTTTCATGTGTTGCTTTTGATAAGCTCAAGCAAATATAAGTGAAGATCATGTGCATAATATTTCTTTCTCTCAAATTAATTTATGTGAAGCAAGAGAGAATTTCTTAAAAAAATTATAACTCTGAAACAAATCTAAATGAAGCAAGAGAGGATTTCTTCAAAAATAACAAAGCACACCGTGCTCAAAAAGATATAAGTGAAGCACTAGAGCAATTCCATAGCTCATAAAAATTTAAGTGAAGCATAAAGAGCAATTCTAACAAGTCATGGCATAATTTTGGCTCTCTCAAACAGGTGTGTCCAGCAAGGATTCATGACTTATAACACAAAGCAAAACAAGCAAAGACTCCTATCATACAAGACGCTCCAAGCAAAACTCATAGTATGTGACAAATAAAAATATAGCTTCGAGTAAAATACCGATGGTCGTTAGAAGATAGAGGGGATGCCACTCGGGGCATCCCCAAGCTTAGTTGCTTGCTTCTCTTTGGATAATAGCTTGGGATTCCATGGGCATCCCCAAGCTTAGGCTCTTCTTACTCCTTATTCCTTCATCCATCGTAACATCACTCAAAACTTGAAAACTTCAATCACACAAAACTCAACAAAACCTTCGTGAGATCCGTTAGTATAAGAAAGGAAATCACTACTATAAGTTCTGTAGCAAACAATTAATATTTCATTATTGCATTATATCTATTGTATTCCAACTTTTCTATGGCAAAAACCCATCAAAGAAACCCATAGAATCATCAAAACAAGCACACAACGCAAAGAAAACAGAATCTGTCCAAAACAGAACAGTCTATAGCAATCTGAAAACTTCGAATACTTCTCTTACTCTAAAAATTCTGAAAAATTAGGACGATCTGGGTAATTTGTTTGTCAATCTTGTGTAAAAAATTCAGAGAAAAAGCACGTTTCTGTGATTTTTGAGAATTATTTTAGTGAGCGCAAAAGTTTCTGTTTTTCAGCAAGATCAAACAACTATCACCCAAGAAGATCCTAAAGGCTTTGCTTGGCACAAACACTAATTAAAACACAAAAAACACAATCATAAAATTAGCATAATTGTTCAAACATTCAAGATCAGAAAGCAAAAAGCAAAAATAAATTTTATTCATTGGTTTGCCTCCCAACAGGCGCTATTGTTCCACGCCCTTAGCTAGGCATAAAGCAAGGATCTAAGTTTTGTCATCTTTGTTTCTAGATCCATAAGATGCCCTCATGATTGATTCATATGGTGGCCTAGTTCTTGTTATAGGGAAGTGTTCCATTCCCTTCCTTAGTGGAAACTGAAATTTAATATTGCCTTCTTTCATATCAATCACGGCACCGATAGTACGTAAAAACGGTCTACCAAGAATAATTGGACAAGACAAATTGCAATCAATATCAAGAACGATGAAACATATGGGCACATAATTCCTATTTGCAAGAATAAGAACATCATTAATTCTTCCCATAGGGTTTTTAATAGTAGAATCTGCCAAGTGCAAATTTAAAGAACATTCTTCAATATCGGTAAGACCAAGCACATCACATAAAGATTTCAGAATTGTAGAAACACCAGCACCCAAGTCACATAAAGCAAAACACTCATAATTTTTAATCTTGACTTTGATAGTAGGTTCCCACTCATTATGTAATTTTCTAGGAATTGAAACTTCTAATTCCAACTTTTCTTCTAAAGCTTTCATCATAGCATCAACAATGTGTTTAGTAAAAGCTTTATTTTGTTCATAGGCATGGGGTGAATTTATGGTGGATTGCAACAAAGAAATACAATCAAAAGAGCAACTATCAGAATTAAAGTCTTTGTAATCCAAAAGAGTGGGCACAACACTAGTTAAAGTCTTGACCTCTTCAAACCCACTTTTATCAATTTTCTCAACAAGATTTTCACCCTCCGAATTATCGGGATGCCTTCTAGCTCAAGTTGACTCTTCTCCAGTCCCTTTTTCATCAATCTTAATTTTACTAAACATGGAATCAATAGAAGAAACACCAATCATTTTATGATCTTCATCACTTTTATCTTCTAATGAAATTGGTTTAGCGGCCATTTGATTTACTAGGGTAGCTTGTGCATCGGATATTTTTCCTAGCAAACGTTCAGCAAAAGCATACTTAGATTGGATATTGCAAACCTCTTTACTAATATCACCAAGTTGCTTTGTTATGGCATCCAACACAACGGAGCGTTCCTTAAATTCTTCAGTAAAATACTTATTATGCTCAAATTGTGTAGTCATATATTCCTTAGTACTTTTCTCAATTTCAAGCAAAATATTGGGGTAAGGAACGTCATAATATTTTCTTTGGGGCATCATGACTACGCAAACAAGAACGCACACAAAAACATATCTGACGAGAAAACGGCGAACGAAAAAAGAGGGTGAATAAAACGACAAATTTTTGTGCAGTGGGGGAGAGGAAAACGAGAGGCAAATGGCAAATAATGTAAATTGCGAGGAGATGAGATTTGTGATTAGGACCCTGGTAGATGTTGATGATGTCTCCCCGGCAACGGTGCCAGAAATTGGCGAGTTGACGGGAGACTATATATCTTGACGTGATCCTCCCCGGCAACCGCGCCAAAAATTCCTTTCGATGTTGGCTTGAACTACGTCGGTATTTCCCCACAGAGGAAGGGATGATGCAGCATAGCAACGGTAGGTATTTCCCTCAGTGATGAGACCAAGGTTATTGAACCAGTAGGAGAATCACGCAACATTACGTGAATGGCACCTGCACACAAATAACAAATACTCGCAACCCGACGTGTTAAAGGGGTTGTCAATCCCTTTTGAGCAACGGCGCCAAAGATAGGCAAACGAACGTGAGTGTAGATATCGATAGATCGAACGCAAAATAAAATAAAGTGCATCAAGTTATTTTTGTATTTTTAGTTTAATAGATCTGAAAATAAAAGCAAATGAAAACAGATCGCAAAGGCAAATATAATAAAGAAGAGACCCGGGGGTCGTAGGTTTCACTAGTGGCTTCTCTCAAGAAAAATAGCAAACGGTGGGTGAACAAATTACCGTTGAGAAATTGATAGAACTTCAAATAATCATGATGATACCCAGGCAATGATCATCATATAGGCATCACGTCCAAGATTAGTAGACCGACTCCTGCCTGCATCTACTACTATTACTCCACGCATCAACCGCTATCCAGCATGCATCTAGTGTATTAAGTTCATGGAAAAATGGAGTAATGCAATAAGAACGGTGACATGATGTAGACAAGATCTATTTATGTAGAAATAGACCCCATCGTTTTATCCTTAGTAGCAACGATACATACGTGTCGGTTCCCCTTCTGTCATTGGGATCAAGCACCGTAAGATCAAACCCACTACAAAGCACCTCTTCCCATTGCAAGATAAATAGATCAAGTTGGCCAAACAAAACCAAAATATCGGAGAAGAAATAGGCTATAAGCAATCATGCATATAAGAGATCAAATAAGACTCAAATAACTTTCATGGATAAAAACATAGATCTGATCATAAACTCAAAGTTCATCAGATCCCAAAAAATACACCGCAAAAAAGAGTTACATCATATGGATCTCGAAGAGACCATTGTATTGAGAATCAAATGAGAGAGATGAAGCCATCTAGCTACTAACTACGGACCCGTAGGTCTACAAAGAACTACTCACGCATCATCGGAGAGGCACCAATGGTCATGATGCACCCCTCCGTGATGGTGTCTAGATTGGATCTGGTGGTTCTGGACTCTGCGGCGGCTGGAATTGATTTTATTCGACTCCCCTAGGGTTTCTGGAATATTGGGGTATTTATAGAGCTTAGAGGCGGTTCAGGGGGCACCCAAGGTGGGCACAACCCACCTGGGCGTGCCTGGGCCCCCAGGCGCGCCCTGGTGGGTTGTGCTCCCCTCGGAGCACCCCCAGGTGCTTCTTCGGCCCACTGGATGTCTTCTGGTCCAAAAAAATCCACATAAAGTTTCGCTGCGTTTGGACTCCGTTTGGTATTGATTTCCTACGATGTAAAAAACATGCAGAAAACAACAACTGGCACTTGGCACTATGTCAGTAGGTTAGTACCAAAAAATGATATAAAATTACTATAAAATGATTGTAAAACATCCAAGAATGATAGTATAACAGCATGGAACAATAAAAAATTATAGATACGTTGGAGAAGTATGAGTAACCTCTGCGGAATCCGGAACTTTTGTTGACTTCATATCCAGTGTTGTACACCATTACGGTGTTCGCCACAGCATAATCACCGATAATGGGTCTAATTTTACCGCCCAAGAGATTAAAGCTTGGTGTGCTAAGATCGGCATAAAGCTCAACTATGCTTCGGTGTACCACCGGCAAACTAACGGGCAGGTGGAACGAGCAAATGGATTAATTAGGAGAGGCATACAACCTCGTTTAATCCGCTCCCTCGAGGAATCATATCACCATTGGGTAGAGGAGCTGGACACCGTGTCATGGGGGTTGCGCACTACTCCTAATCGGTCGATAGGATACACCCCGTTCTTTATGGTGTACGGCGCCGATGCAGTCCTCTCATGTGATTTGATCCACGACGCACCCAGAGTACGCACGTCGAAGAGAAGGAAGCCGAGCTAGATCGACAAGACAACCTGGATGCACTGGAAGGGGAGCGTGATGTCGCTCGGGCACGCTCGACATTCTATCAACAGCAAGCGTGGCGTTACCAGAATCGAGAAGTTCAGGTGAAGGCATATAATGTGGGAGAGCTCGTCCTGCGCCTCCCTGATACGTCTCCAACGTATCTATAATTTTTTATTGTTCCATGCTGTTATATTATCAATCTTGGATGTTTTATAATCATTTTATAGTCATTTTATATCATTTTTTCGTACTAACATATTGACACAGTGCCAAGTGCCAGTTGTTATTTTTTTCCATGTTTTCTACATCGCAAATAATCAATATTAGACGGAGTCCAAATGCCATGAAACTCCACGGAGAATTTTTATGGGCCAGGACGAACACAACAGGCCCTGGCTGCGCCTGGGGGGGTACCCCGAGGGAGGCACAACCCACCAGGGCGCACCAGGAGGCCCAGGCGCGCCCTGGTGGGTTGTGCCCACCTCGGGTGCCCCGGACCACCTCTTTGCTCTATAAATACCCCAATATTCCAGGAACCCTAGGGGAGTCGAGGAAATATTCATCCAGCCGCCGCAGAGTCCAGAACCACCAGATCCAATCTAGACACCATCTCGGATGGGGTTCACCACCTCCATTGGTGCCTCTTCGATGATGCGTGAGTAGTTCTTTGTAGACCTTCGGGTCCATAGTTAGTAGCTAAATGGCTTTGTCTCTCTCGCTGGATTCTCAATACAATGGTCTCTTGGAGATCCATATGATGTAACTCTTTTGCGGTGTGTTTGTTGTGATCTGATGAACTTTGAGTTTATGATCAGTTATATATTTTTATATCCATGCAAGTATTTGAGTTTCTTTGATCTCTTTTATGCATGACCTCTTATAGCATCGTATTTCTTCTCCGATATTTGGGTTTTGTTTGGACAACTTGATCTATTTATCTTGCAATGGGAAGAGGTGCTTTGTAGTGGGTTCGATCTTACGATGCTTGATCCCACTGACAGAAAGGGAAATGACACATATGTATCGTTGCTACTAAGGATAAAACGATGGGGTCTGTCTCTACATGGATAGATATTGTCTACATCATGTCATCGTTCTTATTGCATTACTCCATTTTTCCATGAACTTAATACACGAGATGCATGCTGGATAGCGGTCGATGTATGGAGTAATAGTAGTAGATGCAGGCAGGAGTCGGTCTACTAATCTTGGACGTGATTCCTAAATAATTATCATTGCCTGGATATCGTCATAATTATTTGAAGTTCTATCAATTGCTCAACAGTAATTTGTTTACCCGTCGTTTGCTATTTTTCTCGAGAGAAGCCACTAGTGAAAACTACGGCCCCGAGTCTTCTTTCTCATATATTTGCCTTTGCGATCTACTTTTTCCTTGCATTTATTTTCAGATCTACTAAACCAAAAATTCCTCGCTGCATTTTATTTCTATTTATTTTATTTGGCGTTCGATCTATCAATCTATTACAATTTTCTCCCGTCCATGCACCGTTTCTGGCGCCGTACCCGGAAGTGATTGAGAACCACTAGTAGAAAAAAGGGCTTTTGGCCCGGTTGGTAAGGGCCTTTAGTCCCGGTTTTTGAACCGGGACTAAAGGGTCGTTACTAATGCCTCCCCCCTTTAGTCCCGGTTCTTACACGAACCGGGACTAAAGGCCGCGGCCACGTGGAGCTCCACCTTTAGTCCCGGTAGGTAACACCAACCAGGACTAACGGAAATTTTATGATTTTTTTTTAATTTTTTTGAATTTTTATTTTATTTTCAAATTTCTGAATTATTTTAACCTCTAATCTCTAATCACCACCCCTCATCACTGCTCAATTTATCCTCTAATCTCTAATCACCCCTCATCATTCCAAATCATCTAACTTCCCGGACGGTCACCCATCCTCTCACTACTCCAGCCTGAGGACGCTTAACTTCCGGGTTCTATTCTCCCTCGTTTCCAAGTCTGCACTTGTTGTTTTCCTCACAATAGTAAGATGTCAATCCTATTAACCCTCAGGAATTTAGCTTGAGCATGAAGTGACACATTTCACTGTTTGAGTTTGAAACTATTGTTTTAAAAAACAATAATTATTTAGTAACACTAATATTTCTGGAATAATTAGTTTGACCATTGTTTGACCACTGTTTGACCACCATTTGACCAGATTTGACCAAAATTCAAAAAAACTGAAATAATTATTTAGTAACACTAATATTCTAGAATAATTAGTTTGACCATTGGTTGACCACAGTTTGACCAGATTTGACCACATTTTTTCCAAATATAAAATTTGAAACTATATTTTTTTCTGTTACTAGTAAGTTTCCCACTAGTAAGTTTGAAATTTTTTGAATTTTTTTGCCTCTCCAGATCTTAAAAGCCCCGTAACTTTTTTCTGTTAGGTTTTTGAGGATTTTGAAAATGTTTAACGGGGTTCGTATGTAAAAGTTATGCCCATTTTACGAGTAGATGATTTTTCATATAAAAAACTTTTTAATCGGAGTTCGTATGCAAAAGTTATGCCCATTTTACAAATTCCAGAGAGATTTTGCAAATAAAGTCGAAATTCATATTTGTAAATTTTCCCAACAACTAGACCACATATCCCGTGGGAAACTTATTTTATTTTATTTTTTTGACATTTCCATCATTTTCTTTTGTTTTTTCTAAGACTGAAAAGGCGGTCCACGGGGGGGGGGGGGGTAGAGTTTGAAAATGGGACCTTTAGTACCGGTTCGTGCCATGAACCGGTACTAATGCCTCAAATCCCATTAGTACCGGTTGGTGCCACCAACCGGTACTAATGGGCATCGCACCCTTTAGTCCCGGTTCGTGGCACCAACCAGGACTAATGCCTTAGCCGCACGAACCGGGACCAATGCTCACATTAGTCCCGGTTCGTGACTGAACCGGGACTAATGTGAATATTGCCCTGTGACGAAAGCCCTGTTTTGTACTAGTGAACCCCTTTAACACATCGGGTTGCGAGGATTTGTTATCTGTGTGCAGGGCCTGTTTACGTTGTGTTGCTTGGTTCTCCTACTGGTTCGATAACCTTGGTTTCATATCTAAGTGAAATACCTACCGTCGCTGTGCTGCATCATCCCTTCCTCTTTGGGGAAATACCGACGTAGCTTCAAGCGACATCAAAAGGAATTTCTGGCGCCGTAGCCGGGGAGGATCTTCAACATATACCAGGTTCCTAATCACAAATCTCATCTCCTTGCAAAGTACATTATTTTCCATTTGCCTCTCGTTTTCCTCTCCCCCACTTCACAAAAACTTGCCATTTTATTAGCCTCTCTTTTTCGTTCGCCGTTTTATCATCAGATCTATTCTTTGCTTAACTCCTAAGATACGGGAAAAGAATGTATCCAAGAATTTTTCAATTGTGTTGGAAATCTAAGTCTTGATGATGCTCCTATACTTAAAACCACTAGATCTTATGCAGATGCTATTTCAGCACTAGTTCTGAAACTTGAAAGTAAATTTATTCGTACCCATCCTACTTTGCAAAGATTGTTTTTTGAGCTTCCCGACATAAAGAATCCTAGGGCTAAAAAGTTGGCCACTCTCGTTCTTATGAATGAGTTTTACTACATAATACGGGAAGCTTGGGAAATCTTTGATTTTTATGGCATGAATCGTGAAAAACCTGTGATAGATGAAATTCTTTACAATAGTGACTATGCTTTGAGACATTTGCTTGGGGACAATAAAATCTTTGATGAGAATCTTAAAAAGGAAGTTCCCATTTTAGATATAACCCAACAAGTTTTCAATAATGTTAATCAACATTATTCTTGGATTGTTGCGGGAAATCAAAGGGGTTATGATGAAAACCAACTGAGGAATGATAAAGTTCCTATGGATAATATGTTTTATGTTGTGGTTACAAAACCCCATGATGAAAATACCTCTATGAAAATTAAGAAGAAGAAGGATGACAAAACTTAGATCCTTGCTTTATGCCTAGCTAAGGGCGTAAAACTATAGCGCTTGTTGGGAGGCAACCCAATGAATAAATTTTATTTTTGCTTTTTGTTTTATGTTCTTGAGTGTTAACACAATTATGCTACCGTTACGAGTGTGTTTTTTCTGTTTTAATTAGTGTTTGTGCCAAGTAAAGCCTTTAGGATCTACTTGGGTGATACTTGTTTGATCTTGCTGAAAAAGACAGAAACTTTGCGCTCAGGAAAATAATTTTCATAAATCACAGAAAAGTGCTTTTGCCCTGATTCTTTTTGCATAAGATTAATATGCAAATTACCCTGGTCTTCCGAATTTGGTGGAATTTTGGAGTTTCAGAAGTATTCGAACATATCAGATTGCTACAGACTGTTCTGTTTTGGCAGTTTCTGTTTTGTTTGTGTTTTGTGCTTATTTTAATGGCTCTATGGTTTTCTTTGATGAGTTTTTGCCATAGAAAAGTTGGAATACAGTAGATATAATGCAAAAAACAAAATAATAATTGGTTTGATATAGCAGTTATAGTAGTGATTATTTTTCTTACACTAACGGATCTCACGAAGGTTTTGTTCAGTTTTGTGTGATTGAAGTTTTCAAGTTTTGGGTTATCTTACGATGGATGAAGGAAGGATAGAAGAGCCTAAGCTTGGGGATGCCCTGGTATCCCAAGCTATTATCCAAAAATGAGCAACCAACTAAGCTTGGGGATGCCCCTGAGTGGCATCCCCACTTTCTTCCAACAACTATCGGTATTTTACTCGAAGCTATATTTTTATTCGTCACATGACATGTGTTTTGCTTGGAGCGTCTTGTATGATATGAGTCTTTGCTTGTTTTATTTTGTGTTTTAAGTCATCAATCCTTGCTGGACACACTTATTTAAGAGAGCCAAAATTATGTCATGACTTGTTAGAATTGCTCTCTATGCTTCACTTAATTTTTTTATGAGCAATGGACTTGCTCTAGTGCTTCACTTATATCTTTTTGAGCACGGTGTGCTTTAGTATTTTTGAACAAATGCTCGCTTGCTTCACTTAGATTTATTTGAGTTAGTAAAATTTTCAAGAAATTATCTCTTGCTCCACTTAAATTATTTTGATAGAAAGAAGAAAAATTATGCTCATGATCTTCACTTATATTTATTTGAGCTTATGAAAAGCGACACATGAAAATTAGTCCCAAAAGAAGGATATAATAAAAACTTTCATGAAGACCACTGGACAAAATAAACTTGATTCTTACTAATAGTTTTGAGATATGATGATGTGATATGTGAGTTATGTTGATGAGTAATTATGCTTTAGTAAGAATATTGCTGTTAAGGTTTGTGATTCCCTATGCAAGTACGGAAAGTCAATAGTCATGCAATGAAATTATATCCTACTTGTGGTGCATTATTCGGTGTTATTTATGCTTAATGCTTGCTTATGAGATTATCTGTTTCTTGGTTGGTCGCTTCTCAATCTTTTGCTAGCCTTCATTTTGCACCAAGTATGATCTCTACTTGTGCATCCAGAATCCTTCAAACTAGTTTTGCCATATGAGTCCACTATATCTACCTATATGCGGTATTCTTTTGCCGTTCTAAGCAAATTTGCATGTGCCATCTCTAATTTTCAAAATAAACTTCTCTTTTGTGTGTTTGTTTCGCTCGCGGAGTGGTGAGGGGTGGCTAATATCTTCCATGCTGGATGTGTTATTCTCACGATGAGTGTTTATTCACTTGTCATTGCACGAGAGTAAGGCAAAGGTCTTAGGGATGCCCAGTCCCGAAATGCAAAGAAATGAATTTACTTTATATTGTCAAATAATAAATTCCTTGGAAAGTGTTGGTATGGAGGGCACCCGTGGATACGGTTATCCATGGAAAGTGAAAGTATGGTGGAAAAAGGAATAAACTTTAATTTCTGTTTGGGAACCGCCTATGGCATATCTAGCATGGAAAGTGGTGGGAACTCTAATTCGTTTTCGTTGGTGGGATCGATACACCTCTCAAAACATTTTTATCTCTAATTTTTTCGCTTTGAGCTCTGGCACCTCTACAAATCCCTACTTCCCTCTACGAAGGGCCTTTCTTTTACTTTATGCAATTTTTATTTTGAATTTGGGTCTCCATCTTCTCACATAAAAAGCACCAACTAAGAGGCAATATGATCGTACTTAAGTATTGGGTGTAGCTAACATTCGAGTGAGTTTCATGAATGGATCAATGTTCGAGCATGATGGGCTAGGGATAACTTATTTTAGCGTTGATATTTTGAAAGACATGGTTGCTTGTTGATATGCTTGAGTATCTAAATTATTATGTCAAAACTAGACTATTGCTTTGAATCACATAAAAGTCCAATTGTCCATGCTATAAAGAAAAGAATATGATATGATATGATAGGCATCATTACACATCAAAAATTCTGTTTTTATCACTTACCTACTCGAGGACGAGTAGGAGCTAAGCTTGGGGATGCTGATACGTCTCCAATGTATCTATAATTTTATATAGTTCCATGATGTTATATTATCAATCTTGGATGTTTTATAATCATTTTATAGTCATTTTATATCATTTTTCGGTACTAACCTATTGACATAGTGCCAAGTGCCAGTTGCTGTTTTTTCCATGTTTTTTACATCGCAGAAAATCAATATCAGATGGAGTCCAAATGCCACGAAACTCCACGGAGAATTTTTATGGGCCAGAAGGAACACAACGGGCCTTGGCTGCGCCTGGGGGTGCCCTGAGGGAGGCACAACCCACCAGGGCGTGCCAGGAGGCCCAGGCGTGCCCTGGTGGGTTGTGCCGACCTCGGGTGCCCTCGGACCGCCTCTTTGCTCTATAAATACCCCAATATTCCAGAAACCCTAGGGGAGTCGAAGAAATATTCATCCAGCCGTCGCAGAGTCCAGAACCACCAGATCCAATCTAGACACCATCTCGGATGGGGTTCACCACCTCCATTGGTGCCTCCCCGATGATGCGTGATTAGTTCTTTGTAGACCTTCGGGTTCATAGTTAGTAGCTAGATGGCTTTCTCTCTCTCGCTGAATTCTTAATACAATGGTCTCTTGGAGATCCATATGAAGTAACTCTTTTGTGTTGTGTTTGTTGGGATTTAATGAACTTCGAGTTTATGATTAGTTATATCTTTTTATATCCATGAAAGTATTTGAGTTTCTTTGATCTCTTTTATGCATGATCTCTTATGGCCTCGTATTTCTTCTCCGATATTTTGGTTTTGTTTGGCCAACTTGATCTATTTATCTTGCAATGGGAAGAGGTGCTTTGTAGTGGGTTCGATCTTACGGTGCTTGATCCCAGTGACAGAAAGGGAAATGATACGTATGTATCATTGCTACTAAGGATAAAACGATGGGGTCTATCTCTAGATAGATAGATCTTGTCTACATCATGTCATCATTCTTATTGCATTACTCTGTTTTTCCATGATCTTAATACACTAGATGCATGCTGGATAGCGGTCGATGTGTGGAGTAATAGTAGTAGATGCAGGCAGGAGTCGGTCTACTAATCTTGGACATGATGCCTATATAATGATCATTGCCTGGATATCGTCATAATTATTTGAAGTTCTATCAATTGCCCAACAGTAATTTGTTTACCCACCGTTTGCTATTTTTCTCGAGAGAAGCCACTAGTGAAGCCTACGGCCCCGGGTATTCTTTCTCATATATTTCCCTTTGCAATCTACTTTTTCCTTGCATTTATTTTAAGATATACTAAACCAAAAATACAAAAATACCTCGCTGCATTTTATTTCTATTTATTTTATTTGCCGTTCGATCTATCAATCTATTACAATTTTCTCCCGCCCACGCACCGTTTCTGGCACCGTACCCCGGAAGGGATTGACAACCCCTTTAACATGTCCAGTTTCAAGGATTTGTTATCTGTGTGCAGGGGCTGTTTACGTTGTGTTGCTTGGTTCTCCTACTGGTTTGATAACCTTGGTTTCATATCTGAGGGAAATACCTACCGCCGCTGTGCATCCCTTCCTCTTTGGGGAAATACCGACATAGCTTTTGTCGGTGTTCTAGGAACGGGGGTCCCCAGACTTGCCTGCCTGCGGCCCACGGTGTGGCTTTGCTAGCAGGCTCGTATGGCCCATCTTCATCAACAAGGCATTCAAGACCCTCGCGAGGGGCCAAGCCTCGCGAGGCGGATGACACAAGACTTCCTCAGGAGCGCCCTCTCCAGGCAGGCTCGCGAGGAGCGGAGATATCAAGGTGGGGCAAACCTCGCGAGGCTCTAGTGACGTGAGCCATGACGACCGACACCAGGCAGGCGCCAGCGCGCGCAACATCCTTACTTCCTCTTTGGTGCTAAGGAAGCAGGCGCAGGCGCGGAGTACCGAGGCATCAGGCAAATGTTTCCATATCGGTGCAACGAGACCAAGACCAGCGGGACGGCAAGACGGAGGTCACCATGGAGCCCAAGACGGCGTCACCACCAGAGCCTTTTGCAGGCAAAGACCACTTTTGTCAGGATAGCTTGTACTAGCTGTCCCCTTTCAAAATTTCCCACCGTTGTGGGCTTCCTTCCCGCTCAATATTTGGGGAGGGGACCAGGGCCTATATAAGTAGAACTAGCCACCACAGTAGGGGGCATGGGATAGTGCATCGAGTCCTCACCACACAAGTTCGACAAGCACAAGAATACCTCAACCTCAGGAGGCTGTTCTTCCCCTTGTACTGTTCATCATCCGCCCAAGAGGCAATCCAGCACCACCACACTAGAGTAGGGTATTACACCACAACAGTGGCCCGACCCAGTATAAATCTCGTGTCTTTATGTGTTGCGAGTTCGTCAAGTTTGTCCGCGAGATCTTAGCGAGCTTGGGCTTAGATCGGTAGGAGGGAAAGAACTTCGCGCGCACCCCAGAGTTCAAACCTTAAGGTTTTGCCGGAACCCCAGATCCTACAGCTTCAAGCGAGATCACTTCGCGAGAAGCAGAAGCACAAGCTTTCACCTAAGTGGGAAGGTCCCTTCATTATAGATGTAGTACTTGCATGGGGCATATCACCTTCCGTGGAACGCCGCTCGGCTTAGGCATTTCTACGCATAAACCGACATCGTCATCAACACTCCCCGCTCCGTCTTCGTCTTTTTCTCCTCGTTTTAATTTTTGGGGTTTTAGCCTCCTCGACCTAGAGTTCGAATAAACTGTAACACGGCGGGTCACCATTGTACACATATTTGCATGTACTACCCAGCCTTACCTGGGGGCTTCTCTTAAAAGCGGCCAATTACAATATACTTCTTACAACCTTTTTTTTGTTGTTTGCATTGATCTCCTTCCCATATCTTTCAAGCCACTATATGCACCTATTTTACTTAAGTCCTTTGCCAAGCTGGGTTGCCTAGCTCCTGTGTTTACCCCTACATTTTTTATTGTTCGGCTAGGAAGTAAAGGTAGCACCACTACGATTGCTACGCCCAGGTAATCCGGATACGTACCTCAGACGGGTGAAGCCAAAAGCTAGCGTTCTTACAGAAAATAATGGATCGTCCTCCAGGGAAGTAAAAATAAATAGGCGCTAGCCGCCATCCAACTATTCTTGGTTCCTAAAAACCACAAACACCCGTGTGTCACCGACTTTCAAACCCACGGATTATGGTCAACATGCCTCACCCGAAGAAAGGAACCCTTGGAGGAACTATTTTCTTCGTAAGATGTTTCTTACGTTACAAAGTAATATAACATTTCTCGCCCGCGCGTTTTTCTGTTCGCACCAAATGGCCGGATTGCCTGGTTACCAGAATTATCCCCTGTTAGTCAGGCCATATGGTATGGAACACTCCCCGTCCACTGGTCAGGGAGGCGGAAGCCGATGGCCGGTTAAGACAACATTTTTTCCGCGGTTTGAGAATTGCGCGATGTAAAGTACATGGATACATAGAATCACACACCCTACTCTTTATAAATACCATCTATCAAACTGTCCAAGGCACAATCCTTCTGGGAGTTCCGAGCAGCGGGCATCACTTGGTCGTATACTAAGCTAAGCGGTATTTCCTGCCCTCCCGGCCCCACGGGTCCCACCCGAGGCGTATGTTCGGGTTCGAGTTTGGTAAACCGGGTCTTTAGCATTGCCCAGGCCTCGCGAGCTCCTTCCTGGCAGGACGACATCTTCCACAATTCAAAGTGTCGCCTCGCCTCTTTAAAGTGGCTAGCCAGTTCATCCATGCTCTCTGGTGGCACTTCCAGTGGCCATAATGCCTTAACCATGCTTTTCATGGCCTTCCAAGCTCTTTCATGCACCTTGGTCAGTTCCTTCAAAAGGTTCCCACTAAAGGAACCCACCTCTTCTTCAGGCCGCCCTGTCAGGAGACCTAGCAAACAGGGGTAGCACGCGTGTCAAAATAATGTGATCACCCACATACGCGTGATATCAAATTCGTGACTTACCGAATATACCACCTTTTAGCTTCTAGCTCTCCTCCAAGGCCAATTGAGATTTCAACTGCTCGATTTCCCCGGCTTTCCGCCGATCTTCTGCCTTGAGCTCATTCTTCTCATCTTGACTTCATGTCAGCACTCGCTTGCCAGCCTCTAGTTCCCTCCGCAATTGATTCATCGCTTCGGCGGCTGCGGGGACAGCACGACATCAATAAGCAGGAAATGTCATGCAGTTTTTGCATTCTAAAAACTTTTTTCCCTTACCAGGATTTTCGCTGGTAGCCTTTTTGGCCGCTTCTAGCTCTGCTTTAGCATCGGCTAATTGTGTCTGGCTCGGCTTGAGGTCTTTAGACAACTTTCTGTTATGCTCCCTCACGGTCTGCAGACTCAAGAAAATTTAAGAATCCTTAACTCGGTCGTCCCGCCCAAATTAAGGCTTGGGGCTGCTAGGTTAGGGACTACAAATGCTTTTAAGCTATCTCGCACAAGCATTTTGGAAGAAAAGAGACCGGCGATCCCTTCAAGCCCGGTTCGGGCCGCTCCAAGGTACGCGTCCACTGAATTAAAAGCGTTAAACTCCTGATCGGTAAAAGCAACATGGAGTAAGGATTCTCTCCAGCGGCGGTGATTCATTATGCTCTCGACCTCGGAGTTAGTCACCGAAACATCGTCGGGGTCCTCTGGATGTGTGGCCACAGCTGTGTGTTCGGTAGGGTCCCTAGCCTGCGCCGAGGGCCCAAGGTTGGAATTATGCCTCGACACGCCCGAGGAGTCCTCGGACTGCCGCGCCGGAACTCTTCTTCTGCCAAGTTAAGCAAATGTCAAACAAATGATGTTGAAAACAACCCTTTTCGTGGTCCCAAAACAAGTTACCTTGGAGCCGAGGGAGCGGTTGCTTCTACTCCAGCGGAGGCCTTCCTCTTGGTTGCCCCATTAGGGGCCGAGGTTGGCGTATGCCGTTCTCCTTCACAATTGTTCCATGTGTAGTATGGCGACCCTTGGGAGTAGAAGTTAGAGTATGCGGGATGGTGCGAGGCGGTCGCCTTGTTCGGGAAGAGGTCCTCCTTTCACTTACAGTGGATGAAGGAAGAGCCCTAGGATGATCAGCCGTCATGGCAACCTTGGTGCTATCAAGGCTTTCTTGGTAAAAGACCCCATCTTCGAAATCGACCGACATCTCCAGATCGTCATGATAGCCCGGGTTGTCGTCGCGGGAATGATTCTCCGGTTGAGGGGAAGGACAGTGGATGGACTCGACCTGACGCGTTCAACTCTGCACAAGAACAAAGCACAATCAACAGGTGTTCGAACATGATGGCCGAGTTACAGACAAAGAATTGATACTTACCCAGTCTACCAGATTATAGCCAGAGTAACCCTCCCGGATACTCAATTGCGCAAAGTCTTCCTCCTCTCTTTTAAAGTGGTCGGCTAATATCTTGGCCATGGCCGCTTTATCATTTGGCCATTGTCGCTTATAGCGGCTCGCGTCGCTAGTCCCGTTGTAGCACCACAAAG
The DNA here is from genome assembly GCF_018294505.1 of Triticum aestivum. Lineage (NCBI taxonomy): Eukaryota > Viridiplantae > Streptophyta > Magnoliopsida > Poales > Poaceae > Triticum > Triticum aestivum. The sequence goes on along the minus strand of NC_057802.1, from coordinate 332,815,325 downwards.
GATTCCCCCTCTGCTGAAGGGGCTGTAAACACTGGGATATTGCAACGACCATCACCTCGATCATGGTCAGTTTTCTATGGGCCAGCAGCCAAATTTTGGTGGCCAAAAGGTGCACCTCTATGCTGTCTAGTTGGGAATGACTCTTGGGTCGCCAGTTGAGCCACTTCTTTAGCGGGGCACTTAAGTATTCGGACAGCCCCCTCCGAACTGGGTCTGAGAGGAGAACATCTTCAATGTAAAACCATTCCGAGGTCCATCCTTCGGGATCATTTCGTGGGGTCCCAATAGGGTAGCCCATACCGGCTATCCGCCACACCTCCGCTCCCCCACTTTGAATATTGACCCCTCACTGGTGCAAGGGACGAGGCAGAAGTATTTCCTCCACAAATCAAATTTGGGCTTCGCAGCTCAGGAATATCTCACAGAGAGCCACGAAACCAGAAATATGCAATATAGACCCTGGAGTGAGATTGTGGAGCTGGATCCCATAGAACTCTAATAGGCTCCATAGGAAGGGGTGAATGGCAAAACCTAGGCCTCTTAGAAGGATGGGGCACGAAGCATACCCTCTCTTCCTTGCTTGGAGCAGGGGAGCTCTCGGCGAGTGCTTGGCCGTCAACAGAAATTAATTTGGCGCGGACGAGAACAGATCCACCGCGGGAAGATAGCCCTGCATCTGCAGATTGCACAGCTGGAGGCGCAAGACTGAATAGCTCGTCCAATCACCAGGAAGAGGGCTATGCAGACGCGAGGATGAACCGGGAATGTCGGCCATGGTGCCTGAGAATTCCTTCAATACTGTTGTTTGCGAAGGGGATGGGTTAACTGTCCCCCGCACATTTGGATCTATAAATAGGCGTTTCATCTCAAAGCTGAAAAGACGGGCTTGCGAAAAGGTGGCATTGGGCCGCATGCCTTCTAAAAAGGTGCGTGACGGTCAAAGTTGGCCCTTGCCCCGAGGCAAGCATTATACTCCAATGGTCCCACCATGTTCTGCTGAGGTCCTAAAAAATCCGGATTGTCAAACCGGTCGGGCACGAATACAGTGTTGATCCGGACTATACTGATTGACAAACCTCTTATGTTGGTCCAGATAGTTTTCGGCTATGAAGCACTTCTCTGAACAATACAGGTCAAGATGAAGAACTCACCTCCCAAGCCGAAGATTAGGAGCACGCCAGATGACAATCCCCGGCGTTGGAGGCTAGTTCGAGGGCTACTGAGAGAGTCCTGGATTAAGGGGTCCTCGGGCTGTCGATCTATTACGTATTGGCGGGACTGATGGGCCACCACGGGGCCAAGCTAGATGCGGACCCGTGACCGGACGGAAGATCTTCAGAGTCGTGGTGTGCCCTCCAAGTAAGTTATCGTGATGTTTCCTTCATTGTAACCAGTCGCATGTAACCCTAACCCTACTGGTGTCTATATAAACTAGAGGGGTTAGGGGCTTTAGGGAGTGAGCTACATCCATCACCTCATCACCTTAGGGTTTAGCTCGCCTGATCTCGAGGTAGATCTACTCTGTAACCATACCATACCTCAAATACAATCAAGAAGGACGTAGGGTTTTACCTCTTCGAGAGGGCACGAACCTGGGTAAACACTGTGTTCATTGTCTTTGTTCCCCATTGATCCTGGATCCATAGCTCGGGACCCCCTACCCAAGATCCGCCAGTTTTGACACCGACAGGAATTGCTCCGTCGGAGGGCAAAAGTGCTCCTGCCCAAGTTCCGCCTCGATACAGTGGCGCTCCGTCCCGAAAGTCATCTCCTTATTTTTTGTAGGTCAAAACAACTTATATACCAGAAGATGGGCAGCGGAGGTGGGCTGGGCTGAGCACAACCCACGAGGGCGCGCCTGGGGGGGCTGGCACGCCCTGGTGTCTTGTGCTCACCAGGTGGCCCCCCTCCGGTAGTTATTTGCTCCAGTATTTTTTTATATATTCCAAGACAATTCTCCATAAATATTCAGCTCATTTGGAGATGTGCAGAATAGGTAACTCTGACATAGCTTTTTTAGGTCTAGAATTCTAGCTGTCGGCATTCTCCCTCTTCGTGTAAACCTTGCATATTATGAGAGAAAATGCATTAGAATTACCCCAAAAGGCATTATTATGCATAAAACATTATAAATAACAGTAGGAAATCAGGATGCAAAATGGATGTATCAGCTGGCAACATCAACAAAAGTATATTTGATATAAATGTTATTGATGCATACCTTACTAGTGCTCGCAGTATCCCCTGGGTATTCGATACCAGTTCAGTTGCTAATATTAGTGTCGGCGTCCTGGGAACGGGGGTCCCCAGACCTGCCTGCCTGCGGCCCACGGCGTGGCTCCACTAGCAGCCCTGTACGACCCATCTTCACCAGCCAACACTCAAGACCCTCGCGAGGGGCCAAGCCTCGCGAGGCGGACGACGCAAGACCTCCTCGGGGGCGGCCTCTCCAGGCAGGCTCGCGAGGGGCGGAGAGATCAACGCAAGGGGTACCTCGCGAGGTTCCTGTGACGTAGGCCATGACGACCGGCGCCAGGCGGGCGCCAGCGCACACAGTATCCTCGTTTCCTCTTTGGTGCTAAAGAGGCAAGCGCAGGCGAGGAGTCCCGAGGCATCAGGCAAAGCTTTCCATATCGGTGCAACGAGACCAAGACCAGCAGGACGGCAGGATGGAGGTCACCGTGGAGCCCAAGACGGCGTCACCACCATAGCCTTTGGCAGGCGAAGACCACCTTTAGTCAGGATAACTTGTACTAGTTGTCTCCCTTCGAATTTGGCCGTTGTGGCATCCCTTCCCGCTCAATATTTGGGAAGAGGACCAGGGCCTCTATAAATAGGGCTAGCCACCATCCTAGCAAGGACAGAGATCACCCACATCCTCACAAGCTCACCAAGCACAAGAACACCTCTCCTCAGGAGGCTGTTCTTCCCTTGTAACTGTTCATCCTCAGCCCAAGAGGCAATCCACCACACCACACTGGAGTAGGGTATTACACCCCATCAGTGGCCTGAACTAGTATAAACCTCATGTCTCTCGTTCCTTGGGTTCGTCGAGCTAGGCCTTGCGATCGTTGCGAGAGCGAGCTAGGGAGAGAGAGATCATCGTGCGCACCCCAGTGTTCGAACCTCAAGGGTTTTGCCGGAACCCGAAATCCGACATTGGCCATTGTGGCATCCCTTCCCGCTCAATATTTGGGAAGAGGACCAGGGCCTCTATAAATAGGGCTAGCCACCATCCTAGCAAGGAGACAGATCACCCCCATCCTCACAAGCTCACCAAGCACAAGAACACCTCTCCTCAGGAGGCTGTTCTTCCCTTGTAACTGTTCATCCTCGGCCCAAGACGCAATCCACCACACCACACTGGAGTAGGGTATTACACCACATCGGTGGCCCGAACCAGTATAAACCTCGTGTCTCTCGTTCTTTGGGTTCGTCGAGCTAGGCCTGGTGATCGTTGCGGGAGCGAGCTAGGGAGACAGAGATCTTCGTGCGCACCCCAGTGTTCGAACCCCAAGGGTTTTGCCGGAACCCGAAATCCAACATTTGGCGCGCCAGGTAGGGGTGCACCGAAGTTTTCCTTTTGCCGATCTGCGTCCCATCGCTTCTTCGCATCCATGGCGGATGCTCGTGGAGCCCGCGCTGAGCGCTGGGCTGCCCTCGCCGCCCGCGTCGCTCAGACAGCTCCTGTCGGCGGGCCTCCCCATCGTTCCCCATCGCCCGCCGCCAACGCCGTCACCGGCCCGGCCGGGAACGAGCAGCAAGCTTCATCGCTGCACCCCTCCGTGCGGCGGCATGGCCGGACCGCCACTTCATTGCTAACTCCGGCCGGCTCGTCGTCCCACGCACGTCGCGCACCTACAGATGCGTAGGCCGGCTGCTCATGGCGCACGAGCTCCTGCGCTACCGCTCCATCGACGACCTCTACGAGGACTAGTTGGACCGCATCGCCGAGCTCGTCAGCGCTGCTGGGGGCTCCCACGCGCCCTCCCTCTCGCTACCTCGCCCTCCGCCAACTGCGGGCGACGTGGCTCACGGGGCACCTCCACCACCTCTGCACCAAGATGGTGCTCTGGCGCAAAGGCGCACGGCCCCCTGGCCTGACCCACCGCGTCGGGCGCCCGCGCGAGAAGAAGGAAGTTGCCAAGAAGTTCCCTGGCCGCAAGAGAACGCTCCCGCGCTCCCAGTGCTACAGCGACAAGACCGCGTGCCGCCTGCAGTGGGAGTGCGCGGGCATCAAGGGCAGGCTCCGCATCAGCAAAGGGCCCCGGTGGCCACGGCAGGCTGCCGCGCCTTCACTCCTGAGCTGCGTACCATCGTCTGGCCAGGCAAGTTCAAGCCGGACCTGCCCCTCGCTACGACGGCACCCCCGACCCTGTGGAGTTCTTGCAGCTCTACGAGCTGAGCATCGAGGCGGCCAACAGCGACGAAGAAGTCATGGCGAACTGGTTCCCCATGGCTCTCAAGGATGGTGCTCGCTCGTGGCTCCTGAACCTGCCCCGGGCTCGATCTCCTCCTAGGGCGAGATGCACGACCACTTCGTCGCCAACTTCCAGGGCACTCGCGACCGCGCTCCGGCTGCGGGTGACCTACGCCGCGTCAAGCAGCAGCCAGGGGAGACCCTGCAAAAGTACATCCTGCGCTTCAACAACGTTCGCCTCAAGATTCCCAAGGTGACAGAAAAAGCCATCATTTCCACGAGGAGCTATGCATGGCTTTGGAGCCGTTCAACCTGGCGACCAAGTGCGCAAGAGCTGAGGAGGGGCACCTTTCCCTCCTCGAGCTCCCAGCTACAAACCTGGAGGAGAAGAAAGCCAAGGCCAAGGACGTGAAGTGCAAGGGAGTAGCCGTGCTCATGGTGGAGCCGGATACGAAGCGCGGCCGGGACCATCCAGAGTCATCCAAAAGCAGCCGGCCGTTTTGCACCTTCCACAACGTGCACAGCCACAACACCAACAACTGTCAAGAGCTCAGGGCCATTCGAGATGGATGCTTCGGTCGACGCCCCGAGCACAATGACCGGGGCTACGGCCGAGGAGGAGGATGAGGCGGAGGACGCTGGGACGATCATGGCCCCCGTCAGGAGTGGCGCGACCGACCTCGCGAAGACCGCTGGCAGGACCAGCCTCGTGAGGGCGCCTGGAGGGATCCACCTCGCGAGGACTACCCACAGGGCAACGCTAGTCTTCCACCTCTGCCGCCACCACCAAGAAGGAACGACGACCACCACCAGGACGAGGGGGCTGGGGGCTTCCAGGAACCGCATGCTATCGCCTCCATCTTGGGCAGAGCTCAGGCCCCAGCCTCTCAGCGTATCTTCAAGCAGTTTGCTCGCGAGGTGAACGTAGCCCTTCCCAGGCTCGAGGCCACGCGCCCGCTCAGGTGGTCCAAGTGCGCCATCACTTTCAGCTCGGCGGACCAGCTCAAGTGCACGGCCACTGCTGGCGCCCTCCTGATGCTCTGCTCACCCGTCATCAGCAATGTACAAGTCACCAAGACCCTCGTTGACGGCGGCGCAGGGCTCAATGTCCTGTCCATTGAGACATTCGACAACCTTCAAGTGCCATACGATTAGCTTCAGCCCACCAAGCCCTTCTCAGGAGTGACCGATGGCTTCACCACCTCGATAGGGCAGGTCCGCCTCCCTGTCACCTTCGGACAGCACGACAACTACCGCATCGAGCTCATCGACTTCGATGTCGCTCACATCCGTCTGTCGTACAATGCCATCCTTGGGTATCCAGCCCTGGCCAAGTTCATGGTAGTGACCCACCACGGCTACAACGTCCTCAAGATGCCAGGAAGCGGTGGGATCATCACAGTCGCCTGCGAAGAAAGAGATGCGGTGTGCTCCCTCGAGCGCGCCTTCCAAGCCGCAGCAATTGAAGACCCCGACAACGATGGTGCGCAGTACCCTCTTGAGGCCATCCCCAAGAAGAAGAAGCAATTACTCCGCATAGGGCCTCAGGGGAGCGGCGCCTCTAGCGGTGCCACATCAGGATCGGCGCCCGCGCCTGGGGCGCCTCCATCCCTCGCATAGGAAGGCGCGCCCGGCGCCCTCCTCGGGCAAGGCTCGGGGGCTCTCTTCTAGAGGGCCTCAGACCTAGCCAACATCACGAGGGAGGTGCTCGGGCACCACGTGGAGGCGTGCTTTGCGGCACGTTTCCCTCAGGAGGACACCGGGCGAGGAGCGCCCGGCGCTCAGGAGTTCATCACCAAGACCACTCAGGAGCTGCAGGATGCAAGGGCCATGCGCGGCGATCGCTGCCCACTTGGCGCGGCTCCCCATCCAGGTGAGGATGGCGGGCTGCGTGTCTGCATCGACATCCCAGGGCTCAACTGGGCCGCATCTCAGGAGCTCTTCTGGCCTTCGCGCGTGGGGCGTTGCGAGGGCCCACCTCACAGCTATGTTCGCATGCCATTCGGACTGCCGACCATGGCAGTCGCCTACCAGCACAACTTGCGGAGCGTCCTGGAGACCCAGGAGGCCAGGCATCACGCGGCCCTGGCGGAGATGGAGACGGTCCTCAAGGGACCGCCTGGACCCCCAGAGCCTCCCGAGGCTCAGGGCCCCGGTGGCTCATGAGGAGCAACCCCTTCGCCATGCATCTTCAGCTACCCCAACATCCCTTCGACAACGGAACTAGGTGACATTTTCCAAGTTTATTTCACTGGGAGCGCCCCCCAGGCTGCATCATTCCCAGGTTGCATGGGCTCGTCCCTGCGACATGTACCCTTTTGCGTCTTTAGCTTACTTTGCTGGGGGCACCCCTCGGGCTGCATCATCCCCAGGCCGCTCGGGTCCGACCCGGTGGCATGTATCGTTTTTGCATTTGCCTAAGCTAGTTCGCTTTTCATGCATAAGCTATCTAAGGTTATTGCCTGCTTGATTGTCACCCACTACGGGAGCCGTGCGCCGATCGTCTTTCTTCAGGATCCTTCGCATAAGAAGGCTAGGCACGGCGTCTGTGCTCGGGTCCGTCCCTGCAGCGTTGATAAATCCAATGGCTGAGCTCTGTCTGGCGGGCCGGTCCAGTTCACGTCACCTCCTGGGGTCGTTGGTGCTTGGCCTTCTCATGCGATAACCTCGGGAGATTCATTCGGCGCAGGTTGCCTAACCATCTTGCAGGACCACCGCAGTCAACAAGAACCAAGACCAGGCGCAAACCCGCCTTGAGGTAGGGCCTCGTGAGTCCTGCGCTGGCTCACAAGTGCCCAGACACACCTCGTCTAGCCCTGCCGTGCAAGCCACGTGTCAGGGCGGGGCTGTACACGCCCCGGGGGCTCCACTCAGAGGGAGCCCTCACCCACGCACTAGTGGAAGCACCTTGCTCCGCGCTGGCAGTCGACGCGGCCGAGGAGCGGTTATGCCCGTGCAAGTGCGGAAGCGCTATGCTCCGCGCTGGTGATAAACAACTGAGGGCGGCCCCATGGCCGTATCAACCTCAGGGAGCCCTTGAGCTCAATGTCTGGCCTCGTTGCAACACCTCCCCTCGGGAGAGTCGTGCGAGGGGGCTGGGCACGAGGGTTGCGCTCGGGTCACGCCCAAGCGTACGCCACCCTGCCAGGTCCCCCGGACCTGGTCGTCGCGCGCCTTCCCGAGCCGAGCCTCGGTGAGGGAAAAGGTATGAAGGTCGTTTGAGCGTCAAGGTGGACTCTTGAGCATCGCGACTCGGGAGCCTAACTGGCCACGTAGCCCCTCACCCCTTGGTCTCGTCCTGGTGATCTGGACGACCCAACGGCAGCTGAGGTATGCGTGGGCGCCCTGCCGACGTAGAACACTAGACCTATTCCTGCATCTCCTTTCCGTAAGTTGTTTGCGCGTCAAGGGGGACTCCTGAGCATCGCGACTCAGGAGCCTAACTGGCCACGTAGCCCCTCACCCCTTGGTCTCGTCCTGGTGATCCGGACGACCCAACGGCGGCTGAGGTATGCGCGGGGTCGGGCCCTGCCGACGTAGAACGTAAAGCAAATGGGAAGAAAATCGGAAAGTCTCAAGCAAATATTACAAGACATATTGTTCTCCCGATACCAAATGCAAGTCTAAACGCCTCCACGAGGCATGGTGCATTTTGCAGAAACTAAACAGGAAAGGAGCCGCTAGCAAGTCATCTCGTCATCCCGGACGCCGCCGCCGTCTCCCGCAAGGGATGCTTCTTCTCTAACGGCGTTGGCCTCACCTATACCACTCCCCGGAATTGCAGGATCAGCAGCACCGCCAGTCGAGGGCACGGGATCGAAGGAGCGGAACTTCTCCAGCAAGGCTTCCACCTGACCCTTCACGGCTTCGGCAGCAGTTGCGCAGTGCTCGGCGTCCACGGGCTCCAGTAGCTCGTCAAGGTGGGCGGCGGGATCGCGAAGATGGAGGTAGCTGAAGACGGGCATCAGCGCGGCCGAGGAAAGAATGCGGGCTTCCGCCTCTGCCAAGGGTCCGATACCGCTCATGACTTCCTCAAGCGCCTTGACCAGATAAGGAAGCAGCTGGGCGGGGCCCTCGTTGTTGGTAGCCAGCGGCTCCTCCAAGCCCTTCTCGTAGAGAGACCGCAGCGCCTTGCGAGACCTCTCCTCAAGGAGCTTGAAGGCCGCGCGGTCCTCGGCCAGGACCTTCGCCTTAGCGTCAAGCTCGGCTTTCTCTGCTTCCACCTCCCGCTTAAGCTTCTCCAGTCGGTTACGCTCCGCGGCCTGCACCTTCCCTGACTGCTCCAGCTCGGCGTCGCGACCCTTGACGGCGTCCTCTCGGGCCTTCATCTTCTCCTCCTCCTCCTTGCGTCCACGAGCTTCTTCTGCACGCTCGCTGCACAGAGTCTTCAGTTCGGCCTCCAGTAGCCGGCAGCGATCCTAGGCGGCCCCGACATCTTTCAACGCCACCTCGCGAGCGGTCGCGGACTAAGCGGCGGCCTGCTTGTCCTTCTCGAAGGTTGCTGCCGCCTGGCTCGGCGCCGCCCGAACGGACACGTCTGAGTGAAGCCAGCCAGAGACCAGCTCTAGGCGCCCGGCTACCAGGCGGGGGTCGGCGCCCTGAAGATCTTCTCGCAGCAGGGTCATCGCAGAAAGAGCGCGCCCCAGGACGTCAAAGGAGGCAGAAGGATCCGGTGTCAGCAGTGCGACAGGAGGAGGAGGAGGCAGCATCGTCACGATGGCCTGGGAGGCTGAGGGCTCCTGAGCCTTGGGGACCTCAGCAGCCGAGCCGGACGTTGGCACCTCCGGAGCCAGCGGGGCCACGGGGGCTGACTCCTCCCGAGGATGATCCCCCAAGCCTCGCGAGGATGATCGGGCTGGAGAAGCGCGAGCACTGTCGCTGCCCTTATCCATGGAGAGGGGTGCGGCCACCGCAGGCGTTCTGGTCCCGAGCAGCACCTCCTCTTCCTCCTTCCTTTTCTTCGCCGCGGGCGTCGGCCTAATTGCGCAACGGAGAAGCGTCAGGGATGAGTAGCAGAAGCAAGAACAAGGAAGGACAATAACACTTACTGGTCCACCGCGGTGTAGTCCCTCCGCTTCTTAAGCTTGAAGCCAGAGAGCCTCGCAGCCTGAGGCACAGCCGTGCGGGCTCCCGGAGCGGAAGGAGCAGCAGATGTGCCGGAAGCAGCTCCAGGCGGTGTTGGAGCAGGACCGTCGTCTCGGGAGATCAGTGCCGACCTGCCCCTCGTCGGAACCTCGGCCGGTGGCCTCCTCCGGGGGCTGGCCGTGGACTTCGAGGAGCCCCCAGCCATGGGCGGCTCCTCTCTCTCCGGGGGAACATCAGCCTCGTCATTGTCATCAGGCAGGGTGCGGAGGATGTCGGCCTTGCGCCAGGGGGAGGTCTCCCCCATCCCAACGGGGGTCGTCTCCGAGTCGCCTTCTTCGTCCTCCTCCTCTCCCCCCTCCCTGCGGAATCGCCAGAAGACACGACCACTGACGCCGTCGCTGAGGGAAAGACTTCGCGCGCACCCCAATGTTCGAACCTTAAGGGTTTGCCGGAACCCCACATCTGAAATTTGGCGCGCCAGGTAGGGGTGAGCCGGAGCTTCTTCTCGGCCAGTCGACTTGCCGACGCTCCGCGATCAAGATGTACGGCGACCAAAGAGCTGACTCCGACCGCTGGGCGGCCTGGCCAGCCCGGGCAACGACACCCACCCATGAAGACCTCGACCCAGCGCTCCAGGCGGCGCGGGTGCCGTCCAACGCTGCAGGGCGCGGGCGGCGCGGCCAGGCGTCATCCACCCCCACCCCACGACAGGCACGAGCCGCTGCAAGGGCAGCAAGCCACGCCGCGGCGACGGCGCCGCACTCGCGGCGAGAGCAGGCAAACATGCGGGCGGCACTCACCATGGCAAGGGCGCTGCTGCGGTGCCGGCTGATGGAGAGCGGCCGGGACGCGCTGCTGGAACGCGTTGCTGAGCTGCTGGACGCTGCGGCCTCGGGAGCGCCGCCTTTCTGCTATCGACTCCCTTCACAGGCCATTGCGGGAACTCATGGCGGGCCTCGCCGCACCCACGCGCCGGTGGGCACGCATGGGGGCTTCGTCGACACCAGCGTCGCCGGCGGCGCTGGAGGCTCTGCCGCCCCCACACCGCCCGCAACAAGCACGAGCACAAGCGTCGCCCCCATGGTCCCGGCGAGATGCCATGCTACTACCCTCAGGACGCCATGTTGGGCCGGGCAACATGGATTGTGGGGCACTACGGTGATGTGTTCGGGGTAACAGCCCCGGAAGCCTACGTGCCCCGCATGGTGGACCAGGAGTACACACCGGAGGACGACCCCGTCTCGTTCGTTGGAGAAAATTGGGAAGAGGGGGCGCTAGGAGTCGAAGCCTTCCAGGAGCCGCCGGGGAACCACCACGACCGCGTGTGCAACAACCACTACAGGGTACCTCTAATCCCTCAGGAGCAAGCTTACGCTAACCATGAGTCGCAGGAGGAACATATCACCACAACGGCCGGCGGCCCCAGCTCGGCGGCCTCCCTGCCGGCAGGGGGATCACGTTGGGGGCTGCAGGAGAGGGCTCGGGAGCCAGGCCCCTCCCCATGGCGCGCGAAGCCAGGGGACACCCAGAGGTAGGCCCTCTGCCAGGGAGGCTTCGACAACCCTTCCCCCGGCAGAGGGCCTGTGGTCGCCGAGGGCACCGCTGGCGTCCTCTTTCCCTCTTTTGTGTTGTCCTGGCGACCGGTCGGCTCAAACGAGGTCAAGGGTGGCGCAAGGCGGGGCCCTCGTCTGGCGATATGAAGCAAGGCCGGTACCTGTGAAGAAGGCCCAGTGCCTGTGAAGCTCGCTGCCCGTGACACTCTCATGTAATAATGAGTTGGGGTTGTACACGCCCCGGAGTCTCAGGAGCGCCGGCCTCAGGCCCTGGGGCTCTCTCCCACGCCTAGTGGCAGCACTTAGCTCCGCGCTGGTGAGAAGACTTGAAGACCGGAAGACTAGACTAGGTGCCGGACGCGGCCTTTTGCTTTGGATCTCTCTTTCTGTAGCTTTGCTTTCTGGATCTAGATTTAAGTTGAAGCCGAAATTTTATCGATGCGCACAAGGGGTGCCTTTTCTCGTTCGAGCAATTTCTTGCCTTCTGGATTTCGTTTTGTCTGGGACTCACGTCCATCGCCTTTCCCTCACAAGCTCCTCGCGAGCTGGACCGCACGAAGCGCACGCTCGTCAAGCGCGCGCCAGTGCTGCGGCTGGTGCTCACCCCTTGTGGGGCCCCCTCGGACGGGGCGATAAGCTTCGCAGGATTCTCAGAAACTCGTCGCTTCACGGCCCAGCTCGAAGCTGGCACTGGCTAAGGTAAACCACGATGGAAAACTCGCCCCCGGATTCGCGGGTTCACGAGGACACATACTCACATCGCATGGGAAAGTAAAAACTGCAATTTGCTTACATGAGGGGCTCCCCCTCTCAAAATGCTCTTACACGTCTTCCAAGGGCCACGCCCGAGTTTTATGTACAGGGTTAAACGACAGGAGAACACGGGATCTGCCAGAAATGTCACTCGCTACATCACCCGCGGACGCATCACTCGCGTCGTCATTGTCTTCATCGGCATCATCGACACCGTCGGCGACGCCCCTGACGCCGTCGTCAACCACGTCGCCTTCGTCTGCGACGCCCACCACCGCGTCATCCTCTGAAGTGAAGGCCCTGACCAACGCATCCACATTGTCCTCAACCCAACGCGCCAGGTGACCCCGTACGGCCGTGGGTACGGGGGCGATGGCGGCGTCGAAATCGAAGTTGGGGTCGGCATTCAGAAGGTGGCTGAAGACACGGGAGAAAGCGCGCTCAGGCAGGCCACGCCCCCTTTCCTCCACAAGCTGGCGAGCTCTGGCAGATCGAGCCTCCAGGCGCTTCACCACCTCGGTGAAGAAGGTCAAGTGGCTGGCATATTCATTCGAGTGAGGGGCCGGCACATCCACGTCGCAAACATGGCCCAGGGCGATATTGGCCCTGTTCCAAAGATCCTGAAGCATACGGGCATGCTCGCGCTCCAGCGTTCGTCGTTGGAGCACTTCCTCCGTGTTTTGCCGTGCGACGGCCTCAGCGTCCTCAACCCGCCTCCAAAGGGAACGCAGCTCGGCGCGGGCGGAGGCCAAGTCCGCCTGCGCCGTAACCAGGGCGGCGGCCGTGGCTTCCACGCGCCTCTCAGCCTCATCCAACCTGGGCCTGAGGGCAGTGGCCTGCCCGCATCCTCCATACCCGCGAGCTTCAGCTTCAGGTCGTATCTACCCTCCAGGTCTGCGCGAACCTCGGCCACCCGGCGACTGACCTCCTCCTTGACTCTGGCCTCGCAAGCCCCGACGGCATCTTCTGCTTGAGCAACTTGATGCTCCCTCGTCTCCAGTTGCTCGAGCTCGAGGCTGCGCTCCACGGCTTCCAGGGCCAGCGCCTCATCACGCTTCCGGACCTCCTCTTCCTCCGCGGGCGTCCCCCTCAGCGATGCAAGAAGCGGCCCTGCGCGCCTCCACCTTCTGCTCAAGGGATGCGCTCCAGGCCTGGAGCTCCCACGCGCCCTCCTCCGCAGCCTCGCGACGGCGGTCAGCCTCACGAGCCTCTTCCAAGGCTCGCGAGCGAGCTTCACGGGCGATCTTGAGGGACGCCTCGGCCTTCGCATTCTCAAGGTCACGCTGATAGCGACCGAGGTTGATAGCCACCCTCAGCTTGCGCCGCTCCTCCACCAGCCGGAGACCTTCAGCCTCAAGGCGCGAGTCAACACCCGCGAGCTCTTCACCAAGTCGACTCATCGCGCCCATCGCCTCCTGGAAGAGCTCGTGACGAACTACGCTCCGCCCGCGCTCGAGCTCGAACGCTCGGCCCACCTCGTCCTCCACCTCCAGGGCAGCGGGCGGGGCGCCAAGTGGCGCGCCACCTCCCGGCAGGGGCTAGGGGCTGACGCCGCACCATACATCAGCCAGTCCTCGCGAGGAGCCCGAGCAGATCGGGGCTCGCTGCTTGAAGAGGAGCCGAAGATCGAAGCCAACCAGCTGCTGTCCATGAGCAAAGGAGGATTTTTGGGCATGCCCGCCAAGCTCCATGCCAAACCGTGGGGGAGGGGTTGCCAAGCCGCGGGCTCAGCGCGCCATGAAGGCGAAAACGCTCCCCCGACCGACCATGCTCCAGGGGTGGTAGGCAGACTAGGAACGATCAAGGCCAATGGGGCAGCTGGTGAAGGATGAGGCCGCTTCTCAGAAGACGCAACAGCTTCAACGGAAGGAGCCCTGAAGGACAGACGTTATGATAAGGAGACTACATGCAAGAAGCCATGACAATAAGATACTTACGCGTTAATGGCGATGTACTTTTGTTGCTTCAACGGCCCGAAGATATTGCTGCCGCTAGGGGATCCTTTCCTCTTGCGGAGCTCCTCGAAGTCCGCACAAAGACGACCGAAGCGCTGGACGTGATGGCCGGTGCGCGGCGGGGCCGAAGAAGAGCTTGGAAGGGTGTCTTCAGGGGTGCCCGGTTGCGGCGAACAGCCGGGCATCGTCTCACCACAACCTCCCGAGGCTCCTGGAGCCTTGGCCTCGGGAGCCGCATGCCGCGTCTCCTCGGTGACCGAAGCCTCAGGAGGGGGGTCGCAGGCCCCCGAGGACGACGCCCCAGGATCACCACTCGGCATGTGCTCCTCAGCACTCGAGTCACCGGCCCCCGCCAGAGCTCGCCCTCCTGCAACTTCACCAGGGGCGAGCTCGGCACCGGTGCCGAAGAAGGGAACCACGACGATGGGGTTCTCGCGGGACCCCACCAGGCCGATTGGGCGCAGCCCCCACTCGTCAAAGGAAGGCATGCTCGCGGCAAATACGGCTTTGTTCTCGCAGCGGTACAATAGGCAGCTATTCCTGGGCATCTCATCCGGCAAAGGGACACCCGATAGGACCATGAGCACCATTTGCCACGTCGCAAGAGGAAGCCCCTTCTCCTGAAACCTCATGTGGTCCTGGCTACGGAGCTAGTCCCACATCGGGCGACAGTGGCGCTGAAGTGGAGCGACTCGATGCTTGACGAACTCCTTCACCACCATGGGCGCAGTCACGCCGAGGTCCTTCAACCACCTCAGCCTGGCCCAGACGGGGGCAAGGCGGGGGCTCGTGAGCTTCTGATGGCCCTAGCCGGAGTTTGGAACAGCAGGCCCCACCGGAACTTGGAGCAGAGGGCTGAGCACGCCGGTGTCAACAAACACCCATCGTATGCGGAACTCACTCGTGGATGGAGGAAGCTCAAAGTCAATCCCCGCACCCGCAGTCGCGGCCACGGCCTGGAAACCCACGCACCCCGAGCTCTGCCGGGGACCGGTCAGATGCAATGAGAAGAAATGGTGAAGCAGGGCAACGGAAGGAGTGATGCCCACCATGGCCTCGCACAAGAAGGCGAAGACGGCAAGAAGGGTCACAGATTGAGGGTCGAGATGAAGCATGTGGATCTGATAATGCTCGAGCACCGCGTTGAAGAAGGCAGAGAAGGGAGGAATCAAGCCAGCCCAGAGGGCATCAATGAAGATCGGGACCTCAGTGGTTGCCCGATCCATGCGAGTGCGGGACGCGGGCCAAGCCACCGTATCTCCGCACTCGTTGAAGCTGGAGGCAAGCATGATGCGCACCTTGTCCATGGCCTCGTCATTGAGCACCCGAGGCCGGCCGAGCGCAGGCTCAAAGGGCGGAGGCGCAGTTGGCAAAGACAGAGGTTTCTTCCCCTTTTCAGCCTATTTCGGCCCCATGGCGATGAAGCAGGCGGAGCGCAAGTCAGATTGGAAGGGCAAAGCAGGGCCTCGAGGAAGCAGGGAGATTGGAGGTGCCAGGCGTGGGCGAAGGAAGAATAACTGTGCGAGAGGCGGGGGCCGCATAGCTAGGCGGATTCAAGGGCAGCATGGGGAAGCGGAGACGCCCACATCCAATCAACCGCCATGCGTCAACCGAGGCCGCAGGCTTTTGGGGCCCGCGGTGCTCCGTACTTGACCCTTGGCATCGCCACAAAGCCAAGCCCGAGCGCACCTTGGGCCCGGGGGCTACCGTCAGTGTTCTGGGAACGGGGGTCCCCAGACTTGCCTGCCTGCGGCCCACGGCGTGGCTAAGCCAGCAGGCCGCACGGCCCATCTTCATCAACAAGGCATCCAAGACACTCGTGAGGGGCCAAGCCTCGCGAGGCGGACGACACAAGACCCCCTCAGGAGTGGCCTAGTCAAGCAGGCTCACGAGGAGCGGAGATATCAAGGCGGGGCAAACCTCACGAGGGTCTCGTGACGTGAGCCATGACGATCGACACCAGGCGGGTGCCAGCGCATGCAGCATCCTTGTTTCCTCTTTGGTGCTAAGGAGGCCAGCGCAGGCGAGGAGTACCGAGGGATCAGGCAAAGGTTGCTTTATCTTTGCATTGAGACCAAGACCCGGAGGACGGCAAGACGGAGGTCATCGTGGAGCCCAAGACGGTGTCACCACCAGAGCCTTTATCAGGCGAAGACCACTTTTGTCAGGATAGCTTGTACTAGCTGTCCCCATTCAAATTTGCCCGCCGTTGTTGGCTCCCTTCCCGCTCAATATTTGGGAAGAGGACCAGGGCCTATATAAGTAGAGCTAGCCACCACAGTGGGGGCATCGAGCAGTTCACCCAGCTCTCACCCGCTGAGTCACCAAGCACAAGAACACCTCAACCTCAGGAGGCTGTTCTTCCCACTATACTGTTCATCATCAGCCCAAGAGGCAATCCACCACCACCACACTGGAGTAGGGTATTACACCACAACGGTGGCCCGAACCAGTATAAATCTCGTATCCCTTTGTGTTGTGAGTTCGTCGAGTTCGTCCGCGAGATCTTAGCGAGCTAGGGCGTAGATTGGTAGGAGGGAAAGACTTCGCGCGCACCCCAGTGTTCGAACCTTAAGGGTTTGCCGGAACCCCACATCCGACATTTGGCCTTCAAACCTCTGCACTTGGAGGCCCAACAATGTCTACAAGAAGAAGGTTGCGTAGTAGACATCACTTCGCCGCCTTCGTGTTGCCCGGCTTTAGGTCGGCGGTCATCTTCTCCAGCACTGTCTTCGCCCGGTCGTCAGTAAGCTTTGCATAGAGCCACCCTTCGTCGGACTGGGGCATCTCCGTCGGCAGCGTCAACCGTGGGCGAACGCACTTTGCATCCATCATGACCCACTTGCACCTGAAGCCCTCGGCCTTCTTTCTGGCCTTCGAGATCGCATTGGCCTTACCGGCTGCGACGAAGTTGGCGCACCCTGAGGTATGGCCATCATTGATCCGGAGGAAGAAGAAGTGGCGCAACAGAGCCACGGACGGCATCACCCAGACGTACGCCTCGTAGTAGAAGGCGAAGATCAACAGGAGAAGAACAGAGTTGGGATGAGGATGAAGGGCCTGTAGCCTGTAATGGCCGAGGACGGCGTAGAAGAAGTCGGAGAAGGGGGAACCAGCCCCGCGACGACACTGCTCATGAAGAAGGGGTAGAAGGTGCTTCTCGAAGCCTCTGGCTCGGTGGAGCCAGCCTGGAGCTCGGTCTTCCCCCTCTCATTGTTCTCCCCTGCCATTAGCAGACGCGTGGAGGCGAGGTTCTTCTCTGAGACATTGGGCGCGTCCAGAGCCGGCTCGTACTAGGTGGGCGGCGAGGCAGCCTTGACCTTTCAGGGCGCCATTGGTCGCTGGCTCGAAAGGGAATTGAAGCAGATCTGAATATTTCGGAAGCAAGGAGCGAGAAAGGGGATCTGGAGCAAGACGAAGGAAAACAATAAAGGCAAGCGTTGCCCGCGCCGGCCTTTTGTCAGATGGGCAGTTGCCGAGGCGGCGTGGGGAAGCGGAGACGCCCATGTCCAATCAATCACCATGCGTCAAGCAAGGCCGCAGGCTGTTGGGGCCCGCGGCACTCCGCACTTGGCCTTTGGCTTCGCCTCGAAGCCAAGTCCGAGCGCGCCTTCGGCCCGGGGGCTACTGTCGGCGTCCTGGGAACGGGGGTCCCCAGACCTGCCTGCCTGCGGCCCAGTCTCGTGTCTAGTCCGAAAGCTATTATAACACGCCAGGTCAGTACATTGAATGTACTTGCAAGATCACAACAAACATAAGCACGATGACAGACAATATCATGATAATTAATCTGGTTAAACTATTGCAAGAAAATACTACTGATGCAAAACAGCCAAACAGCGCACCGAGTCACACGGACTCGCTTACCAGACGGTTACCTCGTAACCAAACGGTGACCACGCCGGGGTCACACCTGAAACTAATCGCTCATGAACACCTCGAGTGTTCAAGGTTCACCACGAAACAATGCATCACAACAATTTCTAGTTTGCAAGATTAATTATAAAAGTTGACCCATGGTGTGACTTACTTCCGAGTTTTGCCCATAACCGAGGGCGCGGCTATCGATAGATTAAATACACTCTGCAGAGGTAGCGCACTTTACCCACACTATGGAATACCTGGCCTTGCACTCCCATTCGGGTGGACCAAAATATCCCGACGAAACCCTCCCTTTCTAATGCACTCTCCCCGGCCACTCCGACCATCTCCCTCTCAGGGCTAGGTCTTGGTTGGCCCCGTGTCTACCAAAGACACCAACGACCACCGTCGTGGCAAAACGGTCCCAAACGGGGACAAGGTACCATAAAAACAAAAACGAGCACACAAGGTTATGTCTGGCTACCGAGCCAGGGTACGCACGCCCATAACCTTCCCTCGCGGGAGGCACCGGTGAGAGCCACAACAAAGGACCGAATCAAGACCTTCCCATTAGGTAAATGTGGTCGCACTGAACTAAAAACCCGATTCAGTGGCACCATGATGTGGTCAACATCATATTCAAGTTGAACTTAATCAAGTTTAACTCTTAAGAAAACTTTTTATCCTAACAATGGCATAATACCGAAAATCATGCAACTACTCTCCATGCAAAGCAAACAACTCATGTTCATGGATCAAACTTAACCACATAATTATCCAGCAACACTAAGGATCAAACTTCCTGGTTATACCTCATTTTTATCAACAAGCAATACTTTTATTAGTTCTTTATTTAAATGAAAATATCATTTAGTAAAATTAATACCATTAATTTCCATAGCAATATGCATAGTGTAAAAATCTTACTCTACTTAACCAAGCAAGTTCATGCATGCAACCAGTAACTAAAACAAGCATTTCTAACAGAATAAAGTGACTAGCAATTTACCAAAATTATTTACCAAATTTTTAATGCAAATGAGAACTGATATTCAAGTAGAAAATCATAGATATTGAAATAACACCATCCAAATGCTGGTGTGGCTTGCCTTAGTGTAGAGGAGGATCACACCCCTCTTCGTTTGCTTCAAGACAAGCTTCTCCTTCTGAAAAACAATTTAAAACCACAAAAATAAATGTCAAAACACATTCTGAAAATCAGCAGAAATTCTAGACAGCAAGGAAAAATCCACCTTTTGGTGTGCTGCTAGAGCTTTCTGTAACAAAGACAATGCAAAAAGAATCAATTCATTTGGACTTATGGTTTAGAAATGGTGGCTGGTCAAACTTTAGTCAAATTTCTGAATTAAATTTGAATAAACAGAAAATCCTGGGGGGGTGACGTCGAAGGCGTAAAACGGGAGTGCGCCTCCACTCGTACTGCTTCGGGCGCGAGTGGTGAGGCTGACACTGGGCCCCGCCCGTCAGGGGAGAGAAGGGGGGATCTAGATCAGAGGAGGGACGGCGTTTCGCCGGAGCTCACGCCGGCGACGAGGGGTTTGGGACTAAGCTAGAGGGATAGATTGGAAGCGGGGCTCGCAGCGCACCTGCCCGTACCCGTGGCTTGGCGGAGGTGGACGGAGCTGGCCGTAGTCGAGCTCGCAAGCTTCGGTGGCAGACGGGGTTCGCCGGAGAGGTTGAAGACGGTGGCTAGAGGCAGCTCCGAGGGCTTGGCGGGGTCCAAGCAGCACCAGCAGACCCCCAATGCCCCGCCCAAGCAGCTGCTTGAGCTCGAGAGGCACCGGAGCGCGACAGCTGGACTGCGGGGATCGCCGAAGTCCTCGGGTCGGGGCGACGGCCAGAGGCCTGCCCGACCGGGCTTCTGCTCGTCTACGTGTTCGTGGAGGTGGTGTGGAGTGGTGCGTGGCTAGCAAGTGAGACGGGGGCACTATATATAGCCGAGCGGAGGGGGGGAAACATGTCGCCGCCGGAGCATTCTGGACACATGGCGAAAGTTGACGAGAAGCTCCAACGCGGGGGGGGGGCACGATGCTGCGCCTACTCAGGGGCTTGCCCACGCTTGCGGACGCGCACATGAGGCGGTTGCAGAAGAGGACAAGTGCACGCGCGCACTGTGCTGATTTGGACGCGACGCGGCCGTGCTTGCTGCGGGGGCTCCGGCGTCGGCGAGCGCCAGGGAGGGGTCAAGCTTGATGGGTCGAGGATTGTGGCGCGGTGCGGCAGTCGGAGGCGAGCGCTGGAACGAGCACGCGCGAAACAGAGGGCAAGGCGACAGCCAGAGCGCGTCGAGACGCTGCTAGGCGTCGTGTCCTCGTGCGATCACCATGCTGGCATGGTCAAAACGACGGCTAGGAGCAGCCAAACCTTGTCCAAGCGCTCGACCGTGCAGTGTTACGTCAAGGAGGGGTGATGGATCATACCCAGGCCGACCACACGTGACTCTACCAAGCTGGCAAGTTTCTGGTCAGAAACTTGGTCGCCAAGTTTGGCCACCTTCTAGAAGGCCATTAGGGCTAATCTCCTGGGGTTTAGGGTTTCTTAGGAAGGTGCTTAAGCTCAAGAAAGCTCAAGGCCAAAAGCTAAAGGAAAATGTACTTGCTGTACAAACTGGGATTTTAGGTCAGAAGAGAAAAGATTTTCTACAGAAAAAATATTACAAAAAGTGATGCATTATTTTTGCATGGGAAGGTGTGCCAGGGTTCTAAGAATATTTAGGAATTATCTCAGATTTGTCTGAGCAAGAAAAATTGAGGTTGCTTTGGAGCACATGGTTCTGAAGTGAGTTTAAGAGAGAAAAATGAATATTTTTATTTTAGGAAAAATATTCATTTGATTATTTTGGGAATTTGTGGGAGGAATAAGATAGATGGTTCACTTGGGTGAAAGCCAAGGATATGCCCAAGTGACAAGTCCATTTGAATTGATCCAAAACCCAAATCAAATCAGGGCAAAAACCACAGTGAAAACCAAGTCCGGAAAAAGAGAAAAAGCAAGTTCGGCAAAAGAGAGAAGGCAAAATCCAAGCTGCCACACATTGGTTTTTCCCTTGAAGAGGAAAGGGTGATGCAGCAAACTAGCATAAGTATTTCCCTCAGTTTGGAGAACCAAGGTATCAATCCAGTAGGACATAACGCGACAAGCCACCGAATACCTGCACAAACAAACACCAACTTGCACCCAACGCGATAAAGGGTTGTCAATCACTTCACGGTTATTTGCAAAGTGAGATCTGATAGAGATGATAAACGGTAAAGTAATATTTTTGGTATATGGAACGGAAAGTAAAAGATTGCAAAGTAAGTAAATAGGAAACTAGAGTTGTAGATCGGAAACTTATATGATGGAAAATAGAAGATTATATGATGGAAAATAGACCTGGGGGCCATAGGTTTCACTAGAGGATTCTTTCGAGATAGAAATTATTATGGTGGGTGAACAAATTACTGCCGAGCAATTGATAGAAAAGCGCATAATTATGACGATATCTAAGGCAATGATCATGAATATAGGCATCACGTCCGTGTCAAGTAGACCGAAACGATTATGCATCTACTACTATTACTCCACACATCGACCGACTCCTGCCTCCATCTAGAGTATTAAGTTCATAAGAACAGAGTAACGCATTAAGCAAGATGACATGATGTAGCGGGATTAACTCAAGCAATATGATGAAAACCCCATCTTTTTATCCTCGATGGCAACAATACAATACGTGCCTTGTTGCCCCTACTATAACTGGGAAACGACACCGCAAGATTGAACCCAAAGCTAAGCACTTCTCCCATTGCAAGAAAAACCAATCTAGTTGGCCAAACCAAATCGATAGTTCAAAGAGACTTGCAAAGATATCAAATCATGCATATAAGAATTCAGAGGAGATTCAAATAATATTCATAGATAAGCTGATCATAAATCCACAATTCATCTGATCTCGACAAACACACCGCAAACGAGTATTACATCGAATAGATCTCCAAGAACATCGAGGAGAACTTTGTATTGAGAATCAAAGAGAGAGAGAGAGAGAGAGAGAGAGAGAGAAAGTCATCTAGCTACTAGCTATGGACCCGTAGGTCTGAAGTAAACTACTCACGCTTCATCGGAGAGGCAATGGTGTTGATGTAGAAGCCCTCCGTGATTGAATCCCCCTCCGTAAGGATGCCGGAAAAGGCCCCAAGATGGGATCTCATGGGTACAGAAGGTTGCGGCGGTGGAAAAGTTGTTTCGTGGCTCCCCTGGATGTTTTTCGGGTATAAGAGTATATATAGGCGGAAGAATTAGGTCAGGAGAGCTACGAGGCGCCCACAAGGTTGGGGGGCGCGCCCTCCACCCATGTGGCCGTCTCGAGGCTCTTCTGACTTGCACTCCAAGTCTCCTGGGTATCTTCTGGTCCAAGAAAAATCACCGCGAAAGTTTTATTCTATTTGGACTCCGTTTGGTATTCCTTTTCTATGAAACTCTAAAACAAGGAAAAAAAGAAACTGGCACTGGGCTCTAGGTAAATAGGTTAGTCCCAAAAATCTTATAAAATAGCATATTAATGCATATAAAATATCCAAAACAGATAATATAATAGCATGGAATAATCAAAAATTATAGATACGTTGGAGACGTATCAAGCATCCCCAAGCTTAATTCCTGATCGTCCTCGAGTAGGTAAATGATAAAAATAGAATTTTTGATGTGGAATGCTACCTAACATATTTATCCATGTAATTCTCTTTATTGTGGCATGAACGTTCAGATCCATAAGAGTCAAAACAAAAGTTTATATTGACATAAAAATAATAATACTTCAAGCATACTAACAAAATAATTATGTCTTCTCAAAATAACATGGCCAAAGAAAGCTTATCCCTACAAAATCATATAGTCTGGCTAAGCTCCATCTTGATCACACAAAATATTCAAATCATGCACAACCCCGGTTTTAGCCAAGCAATTTTTTCATACTTTAGTATTCTCAAACCTTTTCAACTTTCACGCAATACATGAGCGTGAGCCATGGACATAGCACTATAAGTGGAAACACGGTGGTTGTGGAAAAGACAAAAAAGAGGGAGATAGTCTCACATCAACTAGGCGTATCAACGGGCTATGGAGATGCCCATTAATAGATATCAATTGAGTCAGTAGGGATTGCCATGCAACGGATGCACTAGAGCTATAAGTTTACGAAAGCAAAACAAAGGAAACTAAGTGGGTTTGCATCCAACTTGCTTGCTCATGAAGACCTAGGGCATTTGAGGAAGCCCACGTTGGAATATACAAGCCAAGTTCTATAATGAAAAATTCCCACTAGTATATGAAAGTGATATCATAGGAGACTCTATCATTAAGATCATGGTGCTACTTTGAAGCACAAGTGTGGCAAAGAGGATAGTAACGTTGTCCCTTCTCTCTTTTCCTCTCATTTTTTGGGCCTTCTCTTTTTTTAGCCTTTTTCTCTTTTTTTTTTATTTCCTCACATGGGACAATGCTCTAATAATGAAAATCATCACACTTCTATTTACTTACAACTCAAGAATTACAACTCGATACTAGAACAAAAATATGACTCTATGTGAATGCCTCCGGCGGTGTACTGGGATGTGCAATCAATCAAGAGCGACATGTATAAAAAATATGATGAACGGTGCCTTTGCCACAAATACGATGTCAACTACATGATCATGCAAAGCAATATGACAATGATGATGCGTGTCACAATAAACGGAACGATGGAAAGTTGCATGGCAATATATCTCGGAATGGCTATGGAAATGCCATAAGGTAGGTATGGTGGCTATTTTGACGAAGGATATGTGGTGGGTTTATGGTACCGGCGAAAGTTGTGTGGTACTAGAGAGGCTAGCAATGGCAGAAAGGTGAGAGTGCGTATAATCGATGGACTCAACATTAGTCATGAAGAACTCACATACTTATTGCAAAAATCTATTAGTCATCGAAACAAAGTACTACGTGCATGCTCCTAGGGGAAGGGTTTCTAGGAGTTAACCATCGCGCGATCCCGACCTCCACACAAAGGATGACAATCAAAAAATATATCATGCTCCAACTTCGTTACATAACGGTTCACCATACGTGCATGCTACGGGACTCACAAACCTCAACACAAGTATTTCTCAAATTCACAACTACTTACTAGCATGACTCTAATATCACCATCTTCATATCTCAAAACAATCATAAGGAATCAAACTTCTCATAGTATTCAATGCACTTTATATGAAAGTTTTTATTATATCCCTCTTGGATGCCTATCATATTAGGACTAATTTTATAACCAAAGCAAATTACCATGCTGTTCTAAAGACTCTCAAAATAATATAAGTGAAGTGCGAGAGTTCATCAATTTCTATAAAATAAAATCACCGCCGTGCTCTATTAAGATATAAGTGAAGCACTAGAGCAAATTTTGCCTAGCTCAAAAGATATAAGTGAAGCACATAGAGCATTCTAATAAATCATGATTCATGTGTGTCTCTCCCAAAAGGTGTGTATAGCAAGGATGATTGTGGAAAACTAAAAAGCAAAGACTCAAATCATACAAGACGCTCCAAGCAAAACACATATCATGTGGTGAATAAAAATATAGCCTCAAGTAAAGTTACTGATAGACGAAGACGGAAGAGGGGATGCCTTCCCGGGGCATCCCCAAGCTTAGGCTTTTTCACATCCTTGAATATTACCTTGGGGTGCCTTGGTCATCCCCAAGCTTAGGCTCTTGCCACTCCTTATTCCATAGTCCATCCAATCCTTACCCAAAACTTGAAAACTTCACAACACAAAACTCCAACAGAAAATCTCGTTGTTAGTATAAGAAAATAAATCACCACTTTTGGTACTATTGTGAAATCATTCTTTATTTATATTGGTGTAATATCTACTGTATTCCAACTTTTCCATGGTTCATACCCCCCGATACTAGCCATAGATGCTCAAAATAAGCAAACAACACGTGAAAAACAGAATCTGTCAAAAACAGAACAGCCTGTAGCAATCTGGATATTTCGAATACTTCTGTAACTCCAAAAATTCTGAGAAATTAGGAAGTCCTAAGCAATTTGTTTATTAATATTCTTCAAAAAGAATCAACTGAAAAGCACGTTCCTGTGATTTATGAAAATTATTTTCGTGCTCACAAAAGTTCATGTTTTTCAGCAAAATCAAATTAACTATCACCGTAGGCTATCCCAAAGGTCTTACTTGGCACAAACACTAATTAAAACACAAAACCACATCTAACCAGAAGATGGGATCTCACGGGTACAGAAGGTTGCGGCGGTGGAAAAGTGGTTTCGTGGCTCCCCTGGATGTTTTTGGGGTATAAGAGTGTATATATGCAGAAGAATTAGGTCAGGAGAGCTACAAGGGCCCCACAAGGTTGGGGGGCGCGCCCTCCACCATTGTGGC
The DNA here is from genome assembly GCF_018294505.1 of Triticum aestivum. Taxonomy (NCBI): domain Eukaryota; kingdom Viridiplantae; phylum Streptophyta; class Magnoliopsida; order Poales; family Poaceae; genus Triticum; species Triticum aestivum. Next base: position 332,790,258 of record NC_057802.1, on the reverse strand, counting down.
CGCCTTGAGGCTCTTCTGACATGCACTCCAAGTCTCCTGTGTGTCTTCTAGTCCAAGAAAAATCATCGCGAAAGTTTTATTCTGTTTGGACTCCGTTTGGTATTCCTTTTCTGTGAAACTCTAAAACAAGGAAAAAAAATTGGCACTGGGCTCTAGGTTAATAGGTTAGTCCCAAAAATCATATAAAATAGCATATTAATGCATATAAAACATCCAAAACAGATAATATAATAGCATGGAACAATAAAAAATTATAGATACGTTGGAGACGTATTAGGTATCCGGCCCTTGCAAGTTCATGGCAGCAACTCACCACGGCTACAATGTCCTCAAGATGACAGGAAGTGGCGGCATGATCACGGTCGCCTGTGACGAAAAGGATTCGGTGTGCTCCCTCGAGCGTGCCTACTAGGCCGCGGTAGTCGAGAACTCAGATGGCGAAGGCGCCATCCTGCCTCCTGACACTATAAAAAAAAGACACATCCGTGACATTTTGGGCCGAACGAACATCTTTTCTGTCATACTTATGACACTTCTATGACGATAATTGTGACAAACCCGGTATCATCATAGATGTGGTGGGGTCCTACTTCTATGACAAAAAATCATGACAGAAATGGGCTTTTCGTCCTGGGCGGGCCAGAGACGCAGCTGCATGACATTCTTTGGGCCGTCCATGACGGAAAAAACCATGGTAGAAGCGAGGGCGCGGAAAATATCGGGGAGTCCCCGGTTACGGTGGGTGGTCGGGGCTGAGCGATGCGCGTTTCTCTCGTACGTACGCGCGTGTGTGCTAGGCGTTGGGCTCTAATTGAACCCGAGTGAGGCGTTGGGCTCTAACTGAACCCGAGCGATTGCACAGCAAGCTACGCGTTACTGAACCCGAGCTATCGATCGATGGCTGTTAACTGAACCCGATCGAGTGATTCCTTTGCTACTGCTGCTAACTGAAGCCGATCGATATTGCCTCTAGATGAACAGTGAGCGTTCCTGGGGAGGTTTGGATGAACAGTTCCCGGTGGGGGTGAATGAACAGGACCCCGTGGCGTTGCCTCTGGATGAACAGTGAGCGTTGCTGGGGTTTGGATGAATAGTTCCCGGTGGGGGTGGATGAACAGGACCCCGATCGTTCGAGCCGGTTGGGGCTGGATGAACAGGACCCCATGGAGGGCAGGATGAACAGTAGATGGTGGAGTGCTGGATGAACAGTAGCCCGTGGAGGGGTGGTTGATCAAGAGCCCGTGGAGAGGGTTGGTTGAACAGTAGCCGGTGGAGTAGCACGTGGTGGAGGCTGGATGAACTGGAGCCCGTGGATGAACAGTCGCAGGTGGAGGCTGGAGGAGGTCGACGGTGGATGAACAGTAGCCCGTGGAGGCTGGAGGGGGTCGACGGTGGAGATGAATAGTATCCCATGGAGTCCCGTTTTGCGGTACGCAACACCCCTCCCGATGAACAGGACCCCCGTTTCGACCGTAGCGCTCCAACACAAGTCCGTTTCCTCTGTTTTGCGGTACGCCACACCCCTCCCGATCAACAGGACCCCCATTTCGACTGTAGGAGGTCCGTTTCCTCCGTTTTGCGGTACGCCAGACCCCTCCCGATGAACAGGATCCCGTTTCGAACGTGGCCGGTCGAACACAAGGCTGTTTCCTCCGTTCTGCAGTACGCCAGGCCTCCTTTCCATCGGCTGTTCCGTCCAAGCCCTCCCGATGAACACGACGATGCATTCCGTTTCGACCCAGCTGGTTGGCTCCCCATGAACACGACGACGACGCTGTTTCTCCGTTCCGACCCAGCCATGTACACGAGCCCTGGCCGTGCGTATGCGCGAGTAGGCGTTCGAGACGCTGCCCGTATGTACGTACGTGGCCGTATTTTCTTTCTTGCACACTGGCTGTTGTACGTACGTGTACATGCTACGTGCGCGCCTCTACTACGACACGTGCGCGCCTCTACATCGACCAGTATGTACGTACACGTTCGCCACCAGAATGACAATGCTACGTACGCTTCGACCAGGTGGGTCCCGACTGTCAGGAACTTCCTTGCGTGCAAAGATGTAGCTGGTGGGTCCCAACAGTCAGGGGGGCAAATCATTTTTTTTGCCCGGACACACTTCCTTGCATGCGAAGATGTAGCTGGTAGATCCCAGCAGTCAGGGGGAAACGTTATTTTTCGCGAAATACAGTTGCCCGTCCGGTGGGTCCCTGCAGTCAGGTGGAGGAATAATTATTTTGCGCGTAATAAGGAGGCACTTCCTTGCGGCCGCCGTGGACCCAGCTGTCAGCCTCTCCACATATAGTACTCTTCCGATGGAAGTCGTTCCTTGACCACGTTGACCATGCCGCGACGAGAGCACCAGGGCGGTGGACGACGGCGAGGCCTAGGAAGGGGACGACGCGGAGCCGGGGAAGACGCGGCAGTGGATGCCCACACGGAGAGGAGTACGAGGGTTTAATGGTTCGGCTGCGGTGTGAGGCTACCGTCGCCGCAGAATAACTGGGGGTGTGGGTGAGTAGAGGGATGCCCTGGCCAGCGGTGGGAGTAGTAGGGGGCGGTGAGGCCTGCACGGGAGGTGGGAGCAGGTGGTCCCGCCGGCGCTGGATTTGGCGGCTGTAGCAAGAAGATCAGAGGTTGAAGAAACACGACGGCCGTTGGATTGACATCCAACGATTATGTCTGCTAGAATCATTTGTTGATGTATATAATAACTAAAAAAATCTTGCATACGCGTCAACTTAATAGGCCCATAAGTCAGACCATTCCCTCTTTTTTTAATAATTTATATATAGCTCATTGCGACTTCTTATGCAACTTATTGCAGTCCGTTTTTTGGTTGTCCAGGGCCAATTTTGCATATTTCTGTGGGTTCCAAACTATTTTTAATACCGAAATGTCGAGCGAGATTTAAAGTACTTTGAAGATATATTTAAATTAGGTTAATGCCCAGTGAAATAGGAATCTGAAAATGTGAAAAAATTCAGAAATTATAAAGTAATTGCCAATTTGTCATCTGTTTTTATATTTACAACCCATTTCATATTACTTTCAAGATTTGCAGGCGTCTTGAAAGAGTTGCAGCCCATCAGGGCGTAGAAAAATAAGTAGGCCTAGATTGGGTATTCTTCAGAAAAAATAAACTGGGCTCATTTTCACAAAGAAAAAATAGCTGGGCTTGTCACATGGTGAACATAAAATATAAACCTGGGCTAGACGGGCCACAGCCCAGTTCAAACCTTGCTCCGTCTCTATCGGCGTTCTGGGAACGGGAGTCCCCAGACTTAGCTGCGAGCGGCCCACGGCGTGGCTATGCTAGCGGGCCTGTACGGCCCATCTTCATCAGCAAAGCATTCAAGACCCTCGCGAGGGGCCAAGCCTCGCGAGGCGGACGACGCAAGACCTCCTCAAGAGCGGCCTCACCAGGCTGCCTCACGAGGAGCGGAGATATCAAGGCAGTGCAAACCTCACGAGGCTCATGTGACGTGAGCCATGACGATCGGCACCGAGCGGGCGCCAGGCGGGCGCCAGCGCGCGCAGCGTCCTTGTTTCCTCTTTGGTGCTAAGGAAGCAAGCGCAGGCGCGGAGTACCGAGGCATCAGGCAAAGGTTTCCATATCGGTGCAACAAGACCGAGACCAGCAGGACGGCAAGACGGAGGTCACCATGGAGCCCAAGACGGTGTCACCACCAGAGCCTTTTGCAGGCGAAGACCGCTTTTGTTAGGATAGCTTGTATTAGCTGTCCCCTTTCAAATTCGCCCGCCGTTGTTGGCTCCCTTCCCGCTCAATATTTGGGGAGAGGACCAGGGCCTATATAAGTAGAGCTAGCCACCACAGTAGAGAAGAGACCGAGTTCTCATCCATCAGTCCACAAAGCACAAGAACACCTCAACCTCAGGAGGCTGTTCTTCCCCTTGTACTGTTCTTCATCAGCCCAAGAGGCAATCCACCACCAAACACTGGAGTAGGGTATTACACCACAACGGTGGCCCGAACCAGTATAAACCTCGTGTCTTTTTGTGTTGAGAGTGCGTCGAGTTCGTCCGTGAGATCTTAGCGAGCTAGGGCATGGATCGGTAGGAGCGAAAGAACTTCGCGCACACCCCATAGTTCGAACGTTGAGGGTTTTGCCGGAACCCCACATCCGACATTTGGCGCGCCAGGTAGGGGTGCGTTGTAGCTTCCTTTCCGTCGATTCGTCGCTCCGCCGCTCCGTCGTCTCCATGGAGGACGGTCGCCGCGCTCGAGCTGAGCGCCGGGCTGCCCTCACCGCCCGTGTTGCTCAGACGGCTCCCGTCGGCGGGCCACCTCGTCGTTCTCCGTCTCCTGCCGCCAACGCTGCTACCGGCCCGGCGGGGAACGAGCAGCAAGCGGCCTCGCTGCACCCATCGACGCGGTAGGACGGCCGCACTGCCACTCCGTCGCTGACCCCGGCCGGTTCCTCGTCCCACGCACGTCGCGCTCCCATGGACGCGCAGGCCACGCTCCTCATGGCGAACGAGCTCCTGCGCTATCGCCCGGTCGACGACCTCTACGAGGACTGGCTCGACCGCGTCACCAAACTCGTCCGCGCCGCAGGGGGCTCCCCGGCACCGTCCCACTCTCTGCCTCGCCCCCTGCCGGCCATGGGCGACGTGGCTCATGGAGCGCCTCCACCACCTCTGCCTCAAGACTGTTCCTGGGCACAAAGGCGCTCAGCCCCACGGCATGATCCACCACGCCCGGTGCCCGGGCGCGAAGAGAGAAGATGCCAAGAAATTCCTCGGCCGCGAGAAGCTGCACCTGCACTCCCCGCGCCACCTCGTCAAGACCGCGCGCTACCTGCGGTAGCGGCACGCGGGCCTCACCAAGACCAAGCTCCACCTCCGAGACATGCCCCTGCAACCACGGCCGGCTGCCGTGCCTTCACCCCCGAGCTGCGTAGTGTCGCCTGGCCAGGCAAGTTCAAGCCGGATCTGCCTCCTCGCTACGACGGCACCGCCGACCCCGCGGAGTTCCTGCAGCTCTACGAGCTGAGCATCGAAGCAGCCAACGGCGACGAGAAAGTCATGGTGAACTGGTTTCCCATGGCTCTCAAGGATGGTGCCCGCTCCTGACTCCTGAACCTGCAGCATGGCTCAATCTCCTCCTGGGATGAGATGCGCGACCGCTTCGTCGCCAACTTCCAGGGCACCCGCGACCGCCCGCCAGCCGCGGGTGACCTGCGCCGCATCAAGCAACAACCGGGAGAGACCCTCCAGAAGTACATCCAGCGCTTCAACAACACTCACGTCAAGATCCCCAAGGTCACGGACGAGGCCATCATCTCCGCGTTCTCTGACGACGTCCGCGACATCAAGATGAAAGAGGAGCTTGCCATCCACGAGGAGTTGTGCACATCTCAGGAGCTGTCCAACCTGGCAACCAAGTGCGCGAGAGCTGAGGAGGGGCGCCTTTCCCTCCTCGAGCTGCCAGCTGCAGGTGCAGAGGAGAAGAAGGCCAAGTCCAAGGACATGAAGCGCAAGGAAGTAGCTATGCTCGCAGCGGAGCTGGACACAAAGCGGGGCAGAGACCAGCCCGAGTCATCCAAGGGCAGCCGACCATTCTGCGCCTTCCAGAACCTGAACACCCACAACACCAGCGACTGCCAAGAGCTCAGAGCCATTCGCGAAGGACGCTTCGGTCGACGCCCCGAGCGCAGCGACCGGGGCTACGACCGTGGAGGAGGACGTGGAGGCGGACGCTGGGACGACTGTGGCCCGCGCCAGGAGTGGCGCGACAGGCCTCGTGAGGACCGCTGGAAGGACCATCCTCGCAAGGGCGCCTGGAGGGACTAGCCTCGCGAGGATCGCCCTCAGGGCAACGCCGGTCTTCCCCCGCTACCGCCACCACCAAGAAGGAACTACGATCGCCATCAGGACGAGGGCTGGGGGCTTCTAGGAGCCGCGTGCTATCACCTGCATCTTGGGCGGCGCTCAGGCCCCAGCCTCTCAGCGCATCTTCAAACAGTTCGCTCGTGAGGTCAATGCAGTCCTCCCCAAGCTCGAGGCCACGCGCCCGCTCAGGTGGTCTCAGTGCGCCATCACCTTCAACTCGGCAGATCAGCTCAAGTGTGCAGCCGCCGGTGGCGCCCTCCCGATGCTTTGTTCACCAGTCATCAGCAATGTGCAAGTTACCAAGACCCTCATCGACGGCGGTCCAGGGCTCAACGTCCTATCCGTCGACACGTTCGACAACCTCCCAGTCCCGTATGAGCAGCTTCAGCCTACCAAGCCTTTCTCAGGAGTGACCGGCGGTTCCACCACACCGATAGGGCAGGTCCGCCTGCCTGTCACCTTTGGGGAGCGCAAGAACTACCGCACCGAGCTCATCGACTTCGACGTCGCGTACATCCGCATGCCATACAACGCCATCCTCGGGTATCCGGCCCTGGCCAACTTCATGGTGGTCACCCACCACGGCTACAACGTCCTCAAGATGCCGGGAAGCGGCGGAATCATCACGGTCCCTGAAAGTGCTAGTTATCGACTAGAGGGGGGTGAATAGGCGATTTTTATGAAAGTCTTCAAAACATGAGAGTTTCGAAGACAAACAATAGAAATGAACCTATTGATATGGAGCGGAAGGTACGCTACACTAAGCAAGCCATAGTCAAGTATTCAATGAAGTGAAAGCATGAAGACTAATAGCAGCTAGGTAGTAAAGATCAGGATGGAAGATAGTATGAAGCCAAACAATGAAAGTAGTCACACAGTGAAGTCAAACAGGTAGTGCAAGCAGGCAGTGACTTCACGAAGACAAACTGTAAGTAAAGAGAGGGAGAGGATATAACCAGTCACTTGGTGAGGACAAAGGATTTTTTGGACCAGTTCCAGTTGTTGTGACAACTGTACGTCTGGTTAGGGGGGCTGAGATTTAACTCAGAAGACCGTGTCTTCACCTTATTCCCCTTGAGCTAAGGACACCCAGTCCTTGCCCAATCACTCTGGTAAGTCTTCAAGGTAGACTTCCAAACCTTCACAGACTTTGTTCACCGGCGATCCACAATGACTCTTGGATGCTCAGAACGCGACGCCTAACCGGCTGGAGGATTCACGGTCCTCAAGTGTAACAAGTCTTCAGGTCACGCAGACAGAAAGACTTCAGTGATGCCTAACACTCTTTGGCTCTGGGTGTTTGGGCTTTGTCCTCGCAAGGATTTTCTCTCTCAAAAGCTTCGGAGGTGGGTTGCTCTCAAACGACAAAAGCCGTGCACTAACTCTGAGTAGCCACCAATTTGTGGTGTAGGGGGTGGGCTATTTATAGCCACTAGGCAACCCGACCTGATTTGTCCGAAATGACCCTAGGTCACTAAGGAACTGACACATGTTCCAACGGTCAGATTTCGAACACACGCGGCAGCTTGACTTGGGCTACAAGTAAAGCTGACTCATCCAACTTTGGATAAGATTTCCTCTCATTGTCTTCGCTCGAAGACATAGGATTTGGTTGAGCATCACTTCAGTCACTCTGACTTTGTTCACTGGGACCCCACTTAACAGTATGGTGGTTCCTATGACTCAACAAAGAAGAAAAGGAAACAACGAAACAACTAAGTCTTCGTGCTCCATAGTCTTCACACGATGTCTTCTCATGTCATAGTCTTCAATGTGAATATCTTCACATACCACCATTGTCTTCAATGTCTTCATACATTTTTAGGGGTCATCTCCGGTAGGTAAACCGAATCAATGAGGGACTACTACCTGTGTTATCCTGCAATTCTCACAAACACATTAGTCCCTCAACTAGGTTTGTCGTCAATACTCCAAAACCAACTAGGGGTGGCACTAGATGCACTTACAATCTCCCCCTTTTTGGTGATTGATGACAAACTGGTTGAAGTTTTCAACGGGGATAAAAGTATGTGAAATTGTAAAGGATAAAGGTATTGTCTTCATAAGTAGCAAAAGGCTCCCCCTGAAGATGTGCATATAAGTAATTTGCTTTTGGAATGCAAATGCACATGGCAGGTTGAACTTATGGAGATCCTCTTCAACTTATGAAGACAATTCATGAAGCATGAATTGATATAACGAAGATAATGACATGCATAATGAAAAATGGACGTCTGCAATATGACTAAATGCGGGATTTATCACCGCACATGCGGAATTTATCATCGCATCACATGATAGAGGAAAACGTAGTAGACGACCATCAAGTTCAAGTGTTACAACTCAAAGAACCAAATGTATCAAAAGCGGGAGTTGTAAACACTAGGAAAAAATATAAAGCAACCGCCCATATGGACCCGCTTGAAGACTATCAACTCATATGCTTCTCCCCCTTTTGTCAGTAAGGACCAAAAATGTTTGAAGACATAGAGCTTCTACTCGTTCCTAGAAGGAGTAGGTGAAGCAGCAGGGTCGGCGTCGGGGTTTGGCGGTGCAGAAGAACTTGGTGCAGTGTCGATACGCGCCGAAGTTGGAGGTGGTGAGGTAGCATCATCTTGGTCATCTATGAGTCTGGCATTCACCGTTGCAGCTGAGGAGGAATAGTCAGAGTCTTCAAGAGAGGGAGTCCGACGCAAGACAGCATTCCTTGGAGGAGTGGAGTCAAATTTGAATCTTTCAGTGAAGCCATCGTCTTGAAGATCTGCTTCAGCACTCAGCAATGTCAAACTCTTCCATGACCTCCGACAGGTTTCATGAGTGACAAAGGCATTCTTGTGGCAAGGTTGCGAATGCGATTGACATCCACCAAGAGGCTTTGCATCTGTCAGTTCAGCCAGTAGTGATGCTTATCCTATTTCTGATGCAGGGCAACGAGAAGCTCTCGGTCATTGAGAACACGAGATCGCTTCCGAGGCTTTTGAGCAATAGTACTTTCAGTGGCTTCAGTTTGAGCACGGTGAGGTAAGCGTTTATTGCCAGCCAAAGGATAAACACGAGTGACGGCCTGGACTCCTTCAATGGGCTGTGTGAAGCTTTGGTGATCAGCATTGTTAAGACAAACAGGCTCCTTGGCAGGCTCGGGGTATATGGCTTCAACTGACATATCAACCTCAAGCAAAAAGATCAGATGGTTGTGAGCAGAAGGCTGATAGTTGACAGCAGAATGAAGCTTGATAAGGTGCATAACCCATGGAGCGTAGAATTTCAGTCCAAAGAGATCAGAGCCTGATGCGGCCAATTGCCTGATAAAGAAGTCTTGAGCATTGAAGCAGATGCCATTGAAGATATAAAAGACCAATGTCTTCATTGCTCCTTCAAGCTTCGCTGCAGAAGAATGTCTTTTGACAGGCCATAGAGTTTGCCTGATGATATGATAGATAGTGCGGGGCAGATACTCTAGGTCTTCAACAAAGAACTCTCTTGGGTATTCAGCGTTGCGTGGCAGAGGCTTCATCATGCTCAGCATTTGGCTCATGTTGGGCTCTGGCTTCTGAAAGATGCTCTCCAATGGATTGCGGTGAAGCTGACAACCAGGTTTATATAGTTCACCTGGAGTGGGCAGACTAGTGAGCTCAATAATGTCAAGAGCTTTAGCTTCATGGTGTACGTTGCCTGTCATCCACTCAAGGACCCATGTCTTCGGATCCCTGTTGCAGCCGCGAATGTGGAGGGTAACATAAAATTGTAGCAGAAGCTCTTCATTCCAATGCTCCTTATCAGTCACAAAGTTCAGCAATCCAGCATCACGGAAGCAGTCAAGGGCTTCTTCTAGGCAGGGCAGACCAGCAATGGCTTCACAGTCAAGACACATATGAGGGAAGATGCGCCCTTGATCATAGAGAACACATGAGTAGTAGCCTCACTGCTGATAGCTCCAGAACCGATCAGATGAAATCCTTGGCTTGGAATAGGGGTTCTTGGCACTATCAAAGAAAGTGTTGTGCGCAATGAAGCCATTTGCATTGAATGACCCCGGTGAAGTTGCAGTACCTGGAAACCTGGGCAACCTTGGCTTCGGCTTCTGGACCTGAGGCCTGTGCTCGACATGATAGTAAAATTGCGGACCAGCAGTAGGTGGAGGAACCAGAATGGGCCATCTTACAGTGACCAGCTGACCATGATCATATGCTTGCTCGATGGTGTGGGGTCTTGGAGGCGGTACATGAGCAGTGGCAGTGGCATTGACTTCAGGCTGCAGATTTGCATCAGGTGCAGCATTGGCTTCAGGAGCAATCACTTCGGGCACCACATTAACTTCAGGCGCCACACTATCGTCAGCCATGACAACGTCATTGGCTTCAGTGTTGGTGTTGGTGGTCGCCGCAATGTTATCAACCTCCACTCGAGTAGCTGGAGGGTCGGACACGTTCTCCTCGAGAACAACTTCAGGGTTGGTTCGGGGTGTAGCAACACGTTCTTCTTCAACTCTTGGTTCTTGTTCATCGGCTGATGCAGCCGGAATATCTTCAGCCTCTTTGGCTTCAGACTCGGGGTTGTTCGTAGTAGGAGAGGCTTTAGGAAATACTTGGCGTGATACTGATTGGCGCTCTTCTCCTTCTGGAACACTCGAAAGAGTGACTTGTGGCCTTGGTCCTTTGCGAAGCCTGCGAAACGCTGGTGACGCTTGTGGAGATGGAGTTGTCTGGGCCACAAAGTCTTCATCTTC